>NC_138772.1:328487622-328637622 GCF_965119305.1 Pelophylax lessonae
CTCCCGCTCTACCGACGATGTCCGCCGGTCACACGCGCGGACTCCTCTGTGAACGAGCCGGGGCGGGCTCGCGCCTCAGCGGGCGCACGCTCGCCCGCTATTGGCTCAAAATCCGGTGACAGGCTAGCGACGTAGATCTACGTCACTCTGCCTGGCCGGGGCTGACTGCCGCAGTAAATATACTGTGCGCAGTCGGCAAGTGGTTAAAATAGCGCAGTGCAGAATTGCAAAAAATGGCCTGGTCATTAAGGGGGCAAAACCATCTGGTCCAGAAGTGGTTAAAAGAACAGAAAACATTTGAAACCTCGGTCAGGTTTTTATTGATGTCCACATGCCTGTTGAGGAGGAGATTCCTCACCATTTTCTATCCTAATGGTAATGGTGGCCAGGTCACCAGGAAGTGACAAGAAATCTTGCAACAGAAACCCAGATAACATTGCAATCTGTAAAAAGGATTTTTTCTTTCCTACAGTAATATACGATACATCCGCTCCTGAAGAAGTGGATTATATTCCATGAAACGCGTAGAGCTTGCTTATGATGCATCCTTTATTTTTATATTTTTGGATCCTTTAATACTATTTGATAATCAGTGCTGCACTTCAGTTTACAACCAGTCAGCCTTCAATTTTTATGATTTGGTCTGTCATTACACCATTTACCTGTTGTACTACTTACATCCATGCCATTATGTCATGTTATACATGTTAATGACATCGCTAATAAAATTGCTATTATATAATCATGTGATTTTTGTAATTTTACTTGTTTATGCACCAATCGTCTCTACGCACTTGACGCAAAGTTCCAAACTTCCCCCATACCCCTCTCTTATTTTTTATGTAACAACTGGATATTCTAAAATTATTATTATATGTGGATTTGTATGGTTTTTCCCATGTTATAGATGTACCAGTTGTCACAATGTATTTCCTTACTTTCTCTTTACTCCCCCCCCCCCCCCCCCTTTGCTAAACATTGCAATCTTGACAGAGATTCCAACCCATCCTGACTGTACCCAAAACAAAGAAGTTTTGGCTAGAGACACTCTTTAAATACTTACTACTGTATTTCTAGTGTAAAGACCAGTTTCTAGAAAGTTATTTCACAATATACAGCAGCAGAATATCTGTAAGGGCTTGTTTAAACCCTCTACTTAAACAAACAGTAAAAATAAACATCTTTTTTTTCCGGATCCCTTGCAAAAAGCACATTATATACTATGTTTTACTATGCCTCAGTTATTTCAAATGATAGTTTGTGCATACTTGTTTCAGTGTCTTTGCAGCCAACAAGTGTTTTGTCTTTGGTGTGTGAGCATAGCTTACTGTTCTGCGTTTTCATGTGAGGGCAAATCTCATTCAATAAAAAGTTAAAGTGAGATCTGCCACAGTGTAGCTACAACCCACAGCTTCCTAGCACTGTGGTATGTAAAACATGCTCTAAGCATTCAAACCAGTGCAAATATTGTATGGTTCTTAGGCAGATAATAATCAGACCTGAAAACCTATTCATGTCCTGAACATGTGTGCAGGAAATTGGAGGATTTATCTCTCATCCACATGCCATTTCTCTAAAGAACCAGTGAAGGTGAGTTATAAAATGTGTATGATTAACTTTGTTATGGAGTTAGCAATGCACTCTAATAATAATAGTAATAATCAACTATCATCATTATCTCATCATCATCATCAATCAATACGCACACACATGGTTGGATTAGAAAGACAGCAAGAAAAGAAAAGCTGAAGAGTTACCAACGCAACAAATCAGATGACAACAAGAATCAGTTTGATTGCCTTGGACAGAATAAAAATATTTTTTATTACTTGTAGCAATGTTTCCAGGCCTTGGGCCTGAGGTGGGTCTGCCATTACTTCCGGTTAACACTCCCAACACATTTAGGTTATGAACCCAGGTGTGAGAACTGAGACAATGACCATTCCAGCATTTTTGTTTTGTTTATTGTATATTGGGGATGGGAGAAGGGAATGAGTGGGATACTCCTCTGGCTCTTCGCGGGCTTAACTGGGACTCTGTACAAAAATGCCCGTTGGTGCTATCTTGACGCCAGCTGAATGCCGACCAGCGCTTCCTGACGCTTGTAAATACCACTTGGCTGAATTAGTGCTGGAACCTCGACTTTAACTTGTTTGTTAACTCAGAAGATGCAGGACTGTAGAACTCTTGACTCCTGACACTCGATTTAGCTCAAAAGTCACTGAATAGCTCTCTCCAACCCTTCACTGGCTGAGGTAGCTCCTTGTCATTGCTGGTGCTGCTGCAACTCTTAACTCTGTACACTGCACACTGTACAATGACTCTTCAGGGCCCAACCACTGGTGCCCCTTTACACTTCAGGGTCCTCTGACTAGGTACCGCCTCTAACACTTCAGGGTCCGCTGACAAGGCACCTCCTTTACAGCTAGCTGACTCCTGGATCCCTGGAACCTTCTCTGGAGTGGCCCCCTCTACACTTGGTAGACCCCTAGGGGCAGTTCACAGTACTCACGACCTTGGCAGGCATTCCTGGAACTGGACCCCTCTTCCTCCACTGGTCCTCAGCACACCGGATCCCCTCTGCAGCTCAACTCAGCACTCTTTGAATTCCCAGGCAGCCACCTGGAACACCCGATCCTTCTGACAGGAGGAGAGACAGCCGTACTCTCCCTCCTGGGACTCTGCTTCCTGCCAAAGACGCTGCGTAATGCGTTCCCTCAAAACTTATACCCACTCCCAGAATCCTCTGTGGTAGAATCTGCCTTCTGGGGTAGATACAGGCCTGAGTGTGTTCCTGATTGGGTTTCCTCCAGTGCCCAATGAGAACCTTCTCATAGAGCCAGTGGGGAGACACCCCTCTCAGCAGACACACCTGGGAGACATGAAATCCAGCTAAAATCATGGCCCTGCTGTTAGGCAGCCAAGGCCCACTATACTTTTACCTAGCACCTACCTGTAGGGTGCTACATGTCATTGGACCATTTCATCTAATATATATATATTGTTATACTTACCTCAACCCCTCGCAGTTTTGGTGGTATATTGCACATATTTATTGATTTTAGTGGCTTTTTGAATTTTTTCAATTTTTTTAAGGTGTACACATATTTATTCACATGCATCAAGTGGCCTAGTATATTTTCAATTGCCTATTTTACCATTTTGTATACACTTTTATTAATTGTGGGATACTTATAGCATAAGTTTTGCAAATGTTTTTATTTATTTGTGTGTGCACAAAATTTACTATCCATATTCTAGATTTATAATTCTATGTGGGGGTTACTCAAGAGTAATCCCACACTTATTATTGGATCTTAGTACTTTGGTTTGGTTTATTTTCAGCAAGCGCTGTGCTGTGGGAGTAGGTGTGTTCACCTCCTTCCCATTTTCAAACAAACTTTTTTGCAGTAGCAGGTGGGGGTCACAGCAGCTGCTTATATTTAATCACATTGAAGTTCAATCACATGTTAAGTATCAATTTTCTTTGTATATCACAGATGAGTATTATTATTTAATAGCATTTAATATTTAATATTCATAGGCGCTACCTGGCGCGGGTGACTATCTACCATCTTTTTCACAATACTATTGATGGGCCCGGGCGTGCTCAGGTCGAGCCCGTTGGGAAGCTCTAACTGCACACCAACAATCATAGGCAGTAGGGCATTTCTTGACCGGCAGCTGCCCATACACATGCTGCCTATGATTGGCGGTGTCCAGTGCCGGCTTCCTGGCAGGCTTGATCCGATTCCGAACACGCCCGAGCCTATCGCTAAATATCACATAAATAAATATGTTAAAGTGTATGTAAACTTATTTATTAAAATATCATGTTTATGTAATTTTCAAAAGCATGTTTAGTATTTTTAAATCTACAGCTTTTATTTAAACAAAACCTTGTTCCCCTGCCATTAAGGTTGTTATTCGGCTACTCCCTGTTATACCTGTTATAGGATGACAACTCTGTGTGCCTATTTCCCAACTTTCCTCCTGCAGGCACATATAGGCAGGTTTTTCCTCTGTCCAGTAGGTGGCAGTGTACCATTATAAAATTGGTGAGGAGTCTGTTAGGTAAAATGTCTCATCGTGGAGAAACCACCAGCTTTCTGATTGGACACTGCAAGCTCTGGCGAGCATTGGCGGCCATCTTAGTGTGGGATCTTATAAATTAGAGTACCCAAATCATTTGGGTGCACCTAACGAGTGGTAGATCAGGGTCAAAGACCCCGAAAGGTTCCTGGCGTGTAGGGTCAGCTCAGAGACAATGCCTGTACAGAGGAAACATTTCAGTATCCTGACCAGTGAAGTGGGTCTCTTTTCAGCAGCATCAGTGTTCTGTCCCAGTACACAGCAAATTAGCACCCCTCCAGGGAAAGCTGTCCTCTGGTATTATAGGGCTAAGCCTGTTGTCATTGTACAAATATCAACTGCTATATTGGCTAATACCAGTGACTATAAAAACTGTCTTTATTTATTACTGCTAACTTATATGCAATATACAACATAAATTACAACATCAAGGACTGCATGTGTGGACATTCCATGATTGGGTACCCTTGGGCCGCTACACACATAGGTTTCCAATGTAGACTACAAGTAGTCGCTTCAACACATATTAATCCTTGCATGCACTACTGTTGTCACTATCAAGAAACCCACACTAAAAAAAGCCTCACAGACTTTGCAGAAGTGGCTGCAAAGAGAGTGCAGGAGATCATGTCAGTGATCAGTGCAGCTTATGTTTATAATTTAGCAAATTACATCTCCATTAATTTAGAGTTTAGACCTCCTTTAACAGTTAGATCTTCAGAATGAAACTGTCAGCCTATAAAAAAGTAAAAGTTCTGCTAAAAGGGACCTAGAAATACCATTTTTTTTGCCAAATTATCCTCCCTTTAGTGCCTTTTGGAAACTAGTTTCAGTTACTACCAGCCTGACGTTTATGATTCTAGGGCTAAGGTCTACCAGCTGGCTTTCCCATGTGTACTGAGGTTTTCTCAGTGGCCAGTGAGGACACCTATATTGGACATGGCAGTATTAACATTTGCAAAGCTAATTTTAAGGAGAAAAAAGGAGGAGGGAGGGTTATTTGACTTATAAAGGGAAAATCAAGCATCTTGCATTGCCATGCCTTAGACAGCATAGGTAGTATATTTGAGGTGGTTCTAAAGTCAAAATTGTTTTTTTTTTAACCTTAATGCATTCTTTGTATTAAAGTGAAACTCACTCTCTCAATCAACATTATTTTTTTTTTTGTATTTGCACATTCCTTTTATTATTTTAGTGCAAGAGGTAGAAAACAGAGCCTCTGGACATACCCTGGCTCACAAAACACAGTACAATAAAAACAAAACTAAAACCATTAACAAAAAAACAACCCAAGGCTTGCTACTCAAAGTATGAATAAGAATGCTTCTCTGCAGGAGAAATATGGTCAAAAAAGAAGGAAGACATATCATCTACACTGTTAGCAACCTTCCACCTCTATTTATACAAATTCTGAGGAACTTCAGATTGATAAAACATCTGAGAATACAGTAGAAGGCAGTGAACATAACAAACTGATTATTAGTCTAATCCTGACAGAAACCGTAATTTAAAGTGAGCTGTCCGCAGGGCTATCTTTCTCCATTGTGGTGACATCAGACTCCAACCAGACATCCCATACTTTATCACATTTTTGGGGGCATTCCCTGTTCAAACATGTTTTTTTTTTGTATAAACATATAACAGAGTTTATCATCAACTTCCATGTGTTCAGAGTGGCGATAGATGTAGCTCTCCATTTAAGTATGATAGATTTCAGGGCATAAAAAAAAGTAACCTTAGTAATGTACAAACGACTCTGGAGGGAGCCAGAGCCTCCACCAGCCCGAGAATACAGATGTCCACCTGTTGGGGTATAGGGATAGTGGTTAGACATGGGATAAAACTTAAGACACTTGTCCAAAAAGGTTATAGGGAACCACATGACCAAATTATATGGAGGTATTTGGCCAAATCTGTTTAGCAGTGCCAATAACATGGTGGGCAGTCCGAATAGATTTGATGGAGCCTATATGGCATGAAATGAAACTTATTGTAGTATTTTAAACTGGATCAAACGATCCCTGGAAGACACCAACTGTGAGAAGGGATATGCCCATATGTCCTCCAAGTCCTTGTTGTCCATCTTTGCCAGCTCCACCAATCAAAAGGAACATAAACTGTCTAGACCATTTTGCACAGCAAGCTATAAGTCCTTGTAGATGGTTGATAGTGGTTTAATAAGGGATTCCTCCCGGAGAAGCGACATCATGTTGAATTGATGTATAGTTAAGGGAGAGCTCCCAAACTGTGTAGTATAGACATGGCGCAGCTGGAGGAGCTGGAAGAAGTAGGAATTGGGCAAAGTATATTTTTGTTTAATATACGTCTACAATACGCCACTCTCACAGATATGGGTCAAATAACAGACAGGTTGGCAGCCCAGAGGATGGAGAAAAATTCAGGTAAGGTGGGGTTTAGCCATAGTGGGATATTAGGGGAATACTACCTAGATCGATTTTAAACAGGAGGAGTTAGCGAGGTGCATGCTGCAGGCTGCGGAGAGGTGTGCAAAGCGCCTGACGTGGGAGTTTTTCCATCTCCAGATTTACATTTAATGAAGGGCAGAGGCCCAAAGTTAATGATCCGGATCAGGAATCCTGATAGGGTTGGATGTATCCAAATCCCTGTCCAGGATATTATTAAAATCTCCAGCTATCAAGACTCTAGAGACAAAAAAGGTGCAAGTCTGTCATATACTAGATACAAAATGGTAGTTGAGAAAGAAGGAGCACATATACATTAACAAAAGCAAACAACTTAGCCCTTATGTCCAGTAGTAGGATGGTATGGTACTGTATTTTCCGGCGTATAAGACGACTGGGCATATAAGACGACCCCCCTAATTTTCAAGTTAAAACATAGGTTTTGGGCTATACTCGCCGTATAAGACTACCCCCCTTCCGAAGCAAGGCAACACCATTGAAAAACATCAGATTTCTCATAGATCTCCAAGGTACCCCAAGTACTGTAATACATGTAATCTCTCATAATATCTCCAAGGTACCCTAAGTATAAGTATTACCAGTAGATGTAATCTCAAGATGCTGGCTGTGCGGGAATCCTGTACCGGTATACCGTATGTACCGTAGCCTCGGTTACATACAGTGTACCGCGCTGAGCCAATCAGGGAGAGCGATGTATTCTATTATTGAATGCAAAACCTGCTCGGATTGGAGTCAGAGAGGCGGGCTGATGTTACTCCGCCAATCAGAGCAGGCTTTGCATTCAGTAATAGAATACATCGCTCTCCCTGATTGGCTCAGCGCGGTACACTGTATGTAACCGAAGCTACGGTACATACGGTATACCGGTACAGGATTACCACACAGCCAGCGTCTTGAGAGATTACATCTACCAGTAATACTTTTACTTAGGTTACCTTGGAGATATTATACTCGGCGTATAAGACGATCCCCCATTTTTGGGGAATTTTTTTGAGGTTCAAAAGTAGTCTTATACGCCAGAAAATACAGTATATTGGCCCTTAGGGTCAGTGATAACATGCTCGACCTTGAATTGTAAGGACTTGTTTAGGAGGATAGTGACCCCCCTGGCATAGCTGGAACAAGTGGCATGGAAGCATTGTCTCATCCATTGTTTATGGAGGGACAGGGTCCTACTACCCATCAGGTGGGTTTCTGGAACTGTAGTGTAAAATAGAACAGAAATCCATGAAGAGTAAACTCTATAAGCAGCAAGCAAACAATACCCTACCAACCAGCAAAAAATAAAAGTGCAGGTCAGTTTCATTCCTCAACAGGTAACGAAGCAGTCCGTATGTGACATAGAAAAAGAAAGCTAGTCAGTGTTAAAGTCACCAGTTCTTTTAATCCAAAGACAAACTCGGGAGGGCACATCTGAACTATAGTAGAATATACACCTGTGCCTGAATCCTTCTGACAGGAGCACAACACTGTTAAATAGAGGAGAATGAAAAACAAAAATAAAAACAAAAACAGCTAGGTGGCTAAAGTCTGGATGAAGTCTGGATGAAATCTAGGATAACAGTGGCCTAGCTGTTCAGGTCCTAAGGTGCAATCGTAGGCTCATAGGAACATTCAGTAAGACCCCCCCCCCCCCTCTTCCTCCCCCCCAACATGGACTATTTTTAATCCTTATGCTGCTAGCATTAGTTAATATATAGGAAAGTATATAATATTTACTTGTTTTAAACTAATTTTTGATGTTTCTTCAGTTGCTTCCTGGTTTCTTGACTAGGCAAATGATGTCATACATCCCAACAGTCTTCTGGAGGGGGAGAGGGGTTTTCTCAGATAAGCACATCCTCCTGCTTGGATGGATTCCAGAAAGTAAATGCTACATGAATCATCTGCCCCTGCTTAAGATGGCCATGACCAGAAATGCTAGGGGGGAGTTTTTCAAAGTGATCTCTTAGCAAAATAAAGCATTGAGACGTGGATAGATGGGCGAGTTTGCTTTGAATATTAAAAATTAATTACATTACATTTTTGCTTTGTGGTGCTCAGATGCACTGTAGTTCAGCTTTAAGGTAAAAAACTGCCCACTATCTATCCTACTCACCCCTATCTCTAAACACTTACCTTACTCCCCTGATGGCTTCAGCCATGTCCCGGCTGCTGCACCACCCCTCTCACTTCCTAGTCTCACGGGAGACACATAGCCATAGGCTCCTGCTGCTGTCAGTCAAACTCGTCCATGGCTCCCAACTTGCTAAGAAACATCTGGAGAAAGAAGGAGTGCGCAGTGCCAGCAGGGGATCACCACAAAGGGAATAAGGGACCGCTCTGTGCAATATCTCCTCCCTTCTCCAAAGTAACAGACTGGCTCCAGACTGCACTGTCCACTGTTAAATGTTGTTAAATGTGTTAAACTATGAAAATATTGAGAGTTTAATATTACAGGAAGAAATGTAAAAGTTTTTTTTCTTATAGTACATGTACCCAAAGGGTTATCTCTGCCAGGTTTAAAGTGATTGTAAAGGTTGTGATTTATTGTTTTTAAATAACAAACATGTTATACTTACTTCCTCTGTGCAATGATTTTGCACAGAGCAGCCTCGAACCTCTTCTTTTTGGATCCCCTGCCGGTGGCCCTGGCTCCTCCTCCGTGCTGAGTGCCCCCCAATGGCAAGCCTTTTGCTTTGGGGGTACACTAGCAGGCTCGCTCCCGAGCCATGCTCCTGTGAATGGACATTGTTCATTCACACACAAAGTGCAGCTCCGCCCCGCCCCTCCCCGCTCTCTCTTGATTGGCTTACTTGCTGTGATTGACAGCAGCAGGCTCCCACTGCTGTGTGCGTCAATGAGGAGAGAGACATCCGGGAGAGAGACGCTGCGCATATGCACATCGCTGGATCGGGATGGGGCTCAGGTAAGTATAAGGGGGGCTGGGGGAGCTGCACTCAGAAAGCTCAGGTAAAAAAAACCTTCTGCCTTTAGAACCACTTCTAAAATATCCCTTGTACCAAATTAAGTTCTGCTTTGAAGTTTAGTAAATTTTAATAAAAAACACACTGGATTTCTGTTATTTTAGTAGGAATTATGCTCACAAATTATAGATAAAAATTGTTATGGTATTGTCTATAATGCACATGCTTTATGGGGTATTTAAATAAAAATGTAGCACTCCATATTAAAATTTCTCAAAAAAATACATTTTGTTCCATGATTTTTCTTAAAGTCCCCCCTTGCGATGGAGCTGTGCCCACACTGCAAGGGTTAAAAGCTCATTTCTGTCTAGGGCAGTGTTTTTCAACCGTTTTTCAGTTAAGGCACCCTTTCAAATGATGCACAATCTTGAGGCACCCCATTCTAAAATGTAAAATAAATTAATCGTTTTACATAATGCAGCGCCATTGACACACATAGCATTAGAGATGATCTCTTTTATACACCTTTGCACACTGGTACTGACTAGTATTCCATGTTTCTCCTCTCCCTCAGTTTCCCTCCCTCATTCAGCTAATATGACCCCAGTGCAGAAGGGGAAGGGCAAACAATCCTCAGGTGCAAAAGGTCTTCCTTATCAATTTAAAATATCAAAATAAAACATGTGGCTTTGTGTATCAAAAAAAAAAAAATGCAGGCGAAATCCAACTGCCAGCATGCTGACAATTTTGGGCAATTTGAGGCAAAATTTTGAATTTTGTCAAGGCACCTCTGAAGAGCCCAGAAGGCACCCTGGTTAAAAAAAAAGCTGGTCTAGGGGATGGTAAAAGCATTTTAATTGCCTGACACTTCACTCCCCCCTCGACACAAAGCAACCCCCCCATGTTCCAGCAGTGAACTCTTCTTCCGCAACCTCATGTTCATTCTGCGTATGATAAAACTACCAGTCCGAGGTACGCAGTCCCAGCAAACCAATGCTGGAATTCGCCAGATCAAATACTTTGTAACCATAATGCACTGCCTGTCCTTTGAATTAAGGTTACCTAGCTTAGATGAGCCAATAGGGGGATTTTTGGATAAGCCAGCCTTTCACTAAAAAAAGGGTGAGGTCACAGCAACCATATTGAGAATGTGTTTTTCTTGTGATAGGAAAAACAGTGCAATTAGTGTAAGGCTTGTAGGCACTTGCCGGTCTGGTAAAGTAGACAGGGCTTCTGTTAGAAATGACGGGGCCCGTACTGCCTACCTGATGGCTCCCTCCTCCCAGAAAAAAAAATATTAAAACAATATTTTCACTAAAAATACACTAAAATCATTATTAGCGGACACAAACACAAAAAAACGTACACAATTTCTGCTATAAAATGTAAAACTGTATTGAAGGAATAAATAAATAAAGCTCTGTGTGTGAATGAGGTTTTGGGGCTATTTCATATGGGTGTTGTGGCCTATTCAGTGTAAATCAGTGTGTTTTTTGGCTGGAGCTGTGTGCAGGTATCCTATGCTATTCTATGGGAATGCAGAAGCTGTACGAACACAGCTGCAGGCCCTAATTTTACAGTAAATCTGTAAATAATGTTTAAAAAAAATATTTAAGAAATAGTGATGGCATGGATGAGAAAATGTTAATGTGGGACATGCCCAGGAATGGGAGCAGATGAAGTGCCAAGCTGGCATACAGGCACTGGGGAGTTAGGACATTTTTTTTATTCTGCATCAGCAAAAACCTGGCATGGGAAGGTTATTACTGGAACCATTGGGTGGGGTGGATGCTGACAAGCGCTGTGTTTAAGTTTCAAGGTTTCACTCTGCATAAGGGTAGACCTATGCCGCCGGCCCGCCTGTCTCTTGTCACTGAAAATAAAGACTCAGAAAAAGGCCAACAAGGACAACAGGGGATTAAAATAAGTCCCTCACCAAATGTTAAAGATCCAAATTCGAATATTTTCCCCATTCCCAACTTCCATTTTTTTTACCCAGTTTGCACTGTGGTTCCTGCCCATGTTTGCTTGGCTAGAGCAGGGACAGCCTTACAATTTAAAAAATAAATACAGTAAATAAAAAAAATTATAAAAGAAGTAAATCTGTAAATATTTTAAATAAAATTGAAAATACCTAAACAAAATTGTGATGTTGGGTAGAAATATGTTATTGTAAAATCAACAAGGCTATGAACTGCAAACCCGTGCCATTCCTTCAAGAGTCCTGAGAGTCCTGTGCCATAAACAGCGGCTCCCATGCGCATGCGTCCGAGAACCGGGCAGGAAGACGGGGAGAAGATAGAAGCTCCTTCAGCGGTGACAGTGTGTCGCTAGAGGGCTTCGTTCTAAGGTAAGTTCCAGATTGTTAGCATGAGACCCAGTATTCTCAATGAGACCTCGGTCTCTGTGCTAGAAATGCACTTTGTAGCATGGTCTCTATACAAACACAGGGGTGCATAACATACAGTTATGTGGCCCCACAGAAAAAGACCCACTTCTGTGAGGCCACATATATGCATACATTCATCAGGAAGGGGTTAATTCTTCTGCTCGTATGAACTATGAGCAGCATGCAAATGCAAAATGGCATGCCCTGTCATAGAACCATCTAGGGGCAGACCAAAAAATTGTATGAACCCTACCTGCAGCAGTCATGACTTGTTTGGACTGCAATCCAAACTGAGCTAGTGTCGGAAATCCAAACCCTGAACCAGCCATTAGAATCGATTAGTCCATATAAGCTAAGCACACTTCAGAGGCAAGAACTTTCCTGGCACCTGAGAGGGTACCACTTCCAAAGGTGATTAGCCAAGGGCAGGAGTCCATCCCACATCTATACACCTATAAAATTAGGTGGCATGGAACTGAACAATGTAATTCATTTGGAGCTTGTTCCAAACATGGTTTATGCTTTTGTTACCTAATTTATTTTGTAATTTTTGCTCTGTACATATTTTTATGCCCTGCCCGCCTAGAGATATTAAATTTCAAATTTATTTTGGCCTTCTGTGTATTAAAGTGAAGTTGCATTTTTTTTGTGTTTATTAAAAGTCAGCAGCTACAAAAAGTGTAGTTGCTGACTTTTAATAAACACACACTCAGCTGTCCCAAGATCCAGCAGTGGACTCACCCCAGACATTTTCAGCCCATGTCCTCCCTCAGAGACGCCGGCATCTTTACTTTTGGCACCCAGCTGTGGCAGCTTGTGGCTTCGCAGCCAGGTGCCCATTGGGCATGCGCGAGGGGCACTGTGCTCTGTGATTGGTCCCAAAGTTTTCTAGAATCTGTTATGTGTCCCAGAAGACTTCGGGAGGGAGAGGGGAAGGAGAACATCCGATTCTTATCTCCTAAGGCGACCGGAACAGAAGTGGGAGTGGGTAAATATCCAAATCGGGTATCTGCTCCCCATCCCCAAAAGGGGTTTCACAAACAGGAGTCAGGGAGGAGGCCTTAAAGCAAATCCACCTAGTCCTGATTACCTGGGGGTAGTCAGTGAAATATATGATATAATTATGATGTGGCTAGTTGGGATCTTTGTCCCAGAGCTGCAAAATGAATGGCCACAGAGAGGTGGTAATAATAGAGCAATGTTCAAAGAATTGTCCCTTGTCGTTGAATGTAAAAGGGATTTGATTGTTTGGGACATGTAGTAATAATAGAAAAATGCAAAATAATAAAGAAGGTCCTGTTCCAAAGACTGGGGAATGGGTGGCATAAAGACAAGGTACATCAATGAATATAGGAAATAGAGGAAGAGTTGAAAAGTCCAAGTGGGAAAAAATAGAGGTGAAAATGGCCAACAGTGAGGATTGAAAAGGAAACCTAGGGGTAGCCAAAGCTTTTGAGGAGTTGTAGTGCTATGGAGAAATATGTAGTAAGCAGTGCTATGATGTAAATATTAGCATTTATTCCATCTGCGTAAAATGATGATTACTACGTGACACTATTTATATATATATTTATATATATTTTATTTTGCAATATTAAGTTAACTCTGAAGATAATTACATCATTATAATGTAATTATGAATAAAGGAAAAGGCATGTATTTAAGCCATGAACATGATTTTAAATCAAATGTAATTATATTTATTTGCAAATGTAAATGATAAACATGGATTTGTTGATGTTACTTAAAACTTTTAAGTCATCCTTTAAAATAACAGTTGTCAGGTTACTCCTTTGTTTATATTTCCTTTACATATAACCCTTTCCATTATATGCATGTATAGCCATACATTATGTATCCTATAACATATGACATAATATTATATTTACATCATTTTACTATTTTGATAAATTGTTATGTATTGCACTTCTTAACAAGCAACTGAATATACCTTTTATTTGGACCTCTAACATTGGTACTGTGCATGCTTTCTTCTCATACAAGAAAATAGACATATGCATTTAAATATCACAACAAAAATATGGTCTAGGGAGCTCAACCTTCAATGTAATCACAGAGAGGTGCAACCAGGGCTTTTTTTCAGCGGGAACGCGGGGGAACGCAGTTCCGGCACCTCCAGTCTGAATGTATGCAATGGCAAAGGGGTGCTGGGGTCAGTGGGGTGAGCTGAATGGCCTATCGATGCTGGCTGCTGGGGGATCTATTGTTGCTGGGGTGAATCTATTGTTGCTGGAGGGCATTTTGTTGGGGGGTGGGGGGCTATTGTTGCAGTGGAGGATTTATTGTTGCGGCGGGGGGGGGGGTCTATTGCTGCTGATTCCAGTGGATCTATTTATTTTACTGCTTTTCTAGTCATCATTAACAAATTACCTAGAACCACAACATGATACTTGGTTCTGTATTCTCTAAAGGGGGGGGGGGGGGGTACTGGGAGGTGGGTAGGGGGTGAAACCAAAGGACAGCGCTCGGAGGTGGGTAGGAAGTGGAGACAAGGAGTGACTCAGAAAAGGGGAGTACCTGCACCTATTCAAGGAGAAAAAAAGCCCTGGGTGCAACCATAAAATAATATGTATTGTGAGTTTGTGAGTTATGGGTCTTAGATTGTAAGCTCCTTGAGGGCAGGGACTGATGTGAATGTATAATAAATATGTAAAGTGCTGCAAAAATTGATGGCCCTATATACAGTAAGTGCCTGTAATTAAAAATAAAATAAATAGATAAACCCATAATATACACCTTCATGATTTTTTTTAGTGGCCATAGACACTATCAACATCATTAAAGAACAGTTCTGTTTAACTAACTAGAATTTACTCTGCTATAATCAGAGCAATACAAGATAAATGTTGATTATTTGCTGTGGGTTGCTACACTTAACCACTTCCCGCCTGCAGTATAGTAAGATGACGGCGGGCGAGATGCACTCTCGTTCTCGGTAAAGAGCCGATAACATGGCTCTTTACCCATGTGACTGGCTGTGTCCAATCACAGCCGGTCACATGTAAACAAGGAAGTGCCCTTTATCGGCTCACACTGACAGAGTGTGTGGCGAGGAGAGCCAATCAGCAGCATCTCCTCGCAGGGGAGACCTGTACAGGTATTTAGGGCACTGATAATCAGTGCCTGATTACAGTACAGCCCCAGCAGTGCCGATCATTGACACCAATCAGGGCCCATTAGTGATGCCAGCCAGTGCTTCCTTTCAGTGCCCATCAGTGCCTGCTCATCAGTGCCGCCCATCAGTGCCCATCAGTTCTTCCCATCAGTGCCGCCTATTTGTGCCGCTTATCATTGCCCACCAGTGCCACCTATCAGTGCCCATCAGTGCCACCTATCAGTGCCCATCAGTGCCACCTATCAGTTCTCATCAGTGCCGCATATTAGTGCCACCTATCAGTGCACATCAGTGCGGCATGTTAGTGCCTCCTCATCAGTGCCACCTTATCAGTGCCCATCAGTGCTGCCTCATCAGCGCACATCAGTGAAGGAGAAAAATTACTTATTTACAAAATTTACTGACAGAAACTAAGAAAAATATATTTTTTTTTTCAAATTTTTGGGTCGTTTTTTTATTTTGTTTTTTAGCAAAAAATAAAAAACCCAGCAGTGATTAAATACCACAAAAAGAAATTTTGTGCGAAATATTTGTATGAAACAAAATGATAAAAATGTAATTTGGGTACAGTGTTGCATGACCACGCAATTGTCATTCAAACAAGACAGTGCTGAAAGCTGAAAATTGGCCTGGGCAGGAATGGGGTAAAAGTACCAAGTAGGCAAGGGGTTAAAGCAGAACTACACTGAATCTGAGCACAACAATCCAAAAACCCTATTTCATTCATTTTTGAAATTCAAAGCAAACTCCCTCATCTGTCTGTCCATGCTTTATTTTACTGAGAAAAAACTTTGAACAATGCCCCCCTAGCATTCCTGGCTGTAACCATCTTGAGTAGGGGCAGATGATTCATGTAGCATTTATTTCCTGGAATCCATTTTCCCTTAGCTCAGGCATGTAGGCAGGAGGGTGTGCTTAGCTTAGAAAACCCCTCCTCCCCTCCTGAAGATCCCTGGGATGTATGACATTGATTGCCTACGCCTGGAAACCAGCAAGTGACTAGAGAAATGTAAAAAAAAATGTTTAAAACAAGCAAATATAATATACGTTCCTATCTATTTCCTTTGCTAGAAACATCAGGTTTAAAAATAGTCATTGTTGATTAAGAGAGTGAAGTTCTGCTTTAAACCCAAAAGCAAATATTTATTATATTGTAGCTTACCCATGCTTAGATGTGATGATGTTCTTTTTCAGGCTTTCACATGCTGATTTCACAGACTCCACAGACAGCCTAACTCTCCAATAAGAAGCAGAAGTTGAATACAGTGCAGTGTTACTACACAATATATAGCACAGAGGATGTTATTCCCATACATCCCAACTTTTTGAGATGGGAACAAGGGACATCTATGAGCAAAAGTATGTAGCCATAGGACACACCCACTGCCACACCCCCTTACAGGAGAATGATACAAAAAATACTAGTTAAACCCACTAAAATGCTTTTTTTTACCACTACTATTCCATTATATTGGCTTTTGAAAGTTACATATGCATCAATTTAGAAATTGAATGAAAGGTTTAGCACTGTAAAACCCTTTTTGAAAGATAAATAGTGCATTTTATGTACAACTTTATAGATACCAAAATGAGGGACAAATGAGGGGGAAAGAAGGACAGAGGGTCCCAGTTTACTATGCTTCAGTTATGAATAAACACAGTGAGTGAGTGTGTTCACTGTGTTCATTTAGAAAAGGAAGGCACTGGTGAATGACATATTTACTAGAGCCTTCCCAACTCTCCATCCTGAAACACCCCCTGCAGCAGCTTGGGGGAGAGGAGGGAAGCCTGCAGCACTGAGGGGGAGGGGGCAGGGTCAACACAGGGGAAGCCCTGGCAGTAGGGGGAATTTGTACTGCACGTAGTGATTAGGGTGTGCCCAGGCACACCTGGCTCACCCCTTGCGCAGCCCTATGCAGTGGTTAGCACTTTCACCTAGTATTTCACCAGTATTCGGCTGCGAGGTGCTTCCGCGCTCCACCGGCTGAAACCACCTAACCGGAAGTGACGTATGAAGCTGCTTTGCCGCTCTACGCGTTTCGTCACTGCGACGTCATCTGGACCGCCCCAGGTGACGTCGCAGTGACGAAACGCGTAGAGCGGCAAAGCATCTTCATACGTCACTTCCGGTTAGGTGGCTCCAGCCGGTGGAACGCGGAAGCACCGCGCGGCCGAATACTGGAGACACACCAAACAAGCTGACGGTGAACTTCCTAACAGTGAGTCGCTACTAATCTTTTCCCTCAATGTTGTACTATACTACGCAATGGAAGCTCTTTTGGTCTTTTGTACACTGACTCCCTATATGCAAGCGCAACGACATGTGCGGAACAACCAGCTCTTACAGGCATCAGGAGAAGGGAGACACAGTATACTAGAGTGAGAAGGGAGAGGTTATTGGTAAGTGCTTTACCCACGGTATTAGCACTCCTCACTCTCAGCACGCGCTACAGGCGTTTTTATTCTCTCACTTTACACTGTATATTGTTTACAATATTCACCACGGATGTCAGTTTCCTCTGTAACAGGAGGCCACAATAAAGATTTTATTGTCCAAATCACTCAATTGCACTTAGCACTTTTTGCACTTGCCACTTATACATGGTTGTGTACATCCGATGAGTGATACATAGACGGTACAATCTAATCGGCATACGATAAAGTACCATCTTTTTTATATCTGCACTAAATTGCACATTTAATATTTTAACAACAAAATATTTTATTTGCACAATATTTGTTCACCAATAAGCACTGTGCACTTTCATTTTGGATCATATACAACGAAGCAATTCGCTGTGCAAGGTGGTAGCGCCCCATACCAACACCTCCCAAACCCCTACATTTCTTTACCCTTGTGGTAAGTTGGAGGCAGCACAACCATCTGATCCCCACATTCTGAATTTAAACACATTGGTTCAGTATTTGTGTTGCTATCCATAGCGCGGGTGCACCCCAAACTTTTATTTTACCAAATCTTATGAGACCTCCCAAGACAACTAAAATACTCAGAATAAATTACTTTGTAATTGATTTGTGCATATTAAATTTATTGTCCTCATTTCAAAATTGGGAAATTTTTGTATGGGTACCAAAAATTTTAAGTTCTATTAGAACAACTCGAAATCCGCTAATTATAATGATTTATAATACATCAATTTTTTTCAGTACTTCTGTTTATATTTTTTTACATCTCAGTTTGTATAATCTTTTTTTCTGTGTGTTATCTAACATCCCTGTTAGGTCTGTCTTCTGCACGTCTTGTTTATGTGACCCTTATAAATAATCTTTTTAGTATTTCCTTGCTCCTATGTTCATATGGTGGGCTGGGTTTGAAATGAGTTGTAGCATGTGACATCAGACAGGTTTAGGCAGTCTGTTTATGTATGACAGAAAAGGGCTTCTGGCATATACTGACTGATCCACTAAGTGAAACAGCAAGTCAGATTCAGGGGCTGTAACAAACTCTCATAGCATTGCACTAAGCCTACTCTTTATAAGGAACACTCCAGGTATGCAATGAAATAGCACCTTTGCTAGGACAGTGCATGATCATTTGCAAAGGTAAGTTACTTTATGAAACAATAATGATTTGGTTTTTTAATAATGAAACATCTTACGATATTTTTATTCTTGAAATGTACATGGGGTTGTTTCATGCCTTTTAGGCAGAATACAGATAATGTTCTAAATGATGGCAGCTTGTTTGAATTTGGAATCTCAGACTGGTATAATGATAAATTCCTAGGAATATACTTTACTAGAATAAAATAGCTATTGTGATTATGGCATAGTATTTTTTTTGCAAGCAAGAAATTAAGTACATGGAGGAGGGAAGCAATGCATATGTTAGCAAATATTAAATTCCTATTTTTTTTGCAAACATAAAGATGTAATATTAGATTGATTTATTTGAAAAGCTTTGCAGTAACTGATAATGGAATGGTATAAAGTGAGTTTTCCATAAATTTTCTATATTATGTTTGAAAGGTAAAGAAGTCATTGAATGATAAAATCAGGATAATGCTGTTATGGAAAAAAGGAGACATGTATTGTATTATATGTCAGTACAAATGTATTTATGAAAGTGAACTTACACTATATTACCAAAAGTATTGGGACACCTGCCTTTACACGCACATGAACTTTAATGGCATCACAGTCTTAGTCTGTAGGGTTCAATATTGAGTTGGCTGTACGGGGCCCCATGATTTCCAACAGCAGCCCTGTGCCTGCCTTTACACCCACATGAACTTTAATGCTATCACAGTCTAATGGGCCATACACACTATAAGATTTTCTGAAGACTTTTTCCTTTAGACTCGATTCACACTAGCGCGACTTGTCAGGCGACTTGTCAGCCTGACAAGTCGCGCTCCCTCGCGGTCCATTGACTGCTACAGGAACCGTTCTAATAGGAGCGACACAAGTCGCTCCGACTTAGAAAAAGGGTCCTGTACTACTTCGGGGCGACCTCGGAGCGACTTGCATAGATTTCCATTATGTGAAGTCCATGCAAGTTGCTCCGAAGTCGTGGTGCATGGGAATGCACAAGTCACCCCCGCAGTAGTACAGAGTCGTGCCGCCCCAGTGTGAACCGAGCCTTAGACTTACCAAAACCATATAATATGAGGTCAAACCTAAACACTTTCAATTTGTATGCAATCTGGCAGGCCCTTGCACTACATAGAAAAGGTAAATCTGAAGGAAATCTACCAACAAAAGTTGGATAGTGTGTATCCAGCTTTAGTCTGTAGGGTTCAATATTGAGTTGGTCCACCCTTCAACTCTTCTGGGAAGACTGTCCACAAGGTTTAGGAGTGTGTCTATGGGAATGTTTGATCATTCTTCCAGAAGCGCATTTGTGAGGTCAGGCACTGATTTCAAAGAGAAGACCTGGCTCGCAGTCTCCACTCTAATTCATCCCAAAGGAGATCTTAGGGGTTGAGGTCAGGACTCTGTGCAGGCAAGTTAAGATCCTCTACCCCTAATTTGCTCATCTATGTCTTTATGGACCTTTCTTTGTGCACTGGTACGCAGTCATGTTGCAACAGGAAGGGCCATCCCCAAACTGTTCCCACAAAGTTGGGAACATGGAATTGTGCAAAAAGTCTTGGTATGCTGACGCCTTAAGAGTTGCCTTCACTGGAACTAAGGGACCAAGCCCAACCCCTGAAAAACAACCCCGCACCATAATCCCCCCCCACCAAACGATTTGGACCAGTGCACAAAGCAAGGCCCATAAAGGCATGGATGAGCGAGTTTGGGATGGAGGAACTTGACTGGCCTGCACAGAATCCTGACCTCAACCCAAAAGAAAACATTTGGGAAGAGTTAGAGCGGAGACTGCGAGCCAGGCCTTCTCGTCCACATCAGTGCTTGACCCGACAAATGTGCTTCTGGAAGAATGGTCAAACATTCCCATAGACACACTCCTAAACCTTGTGGACAGCCTTCCCAGAAATGTTGAAGCTGTTATAGCTGCAAAGGTGGGCCAACTCAATATTGAACTCTACGGACTAAGACTGAGATACCATTAAAGTTCATGTGCATGTAAGTGCAGGCCCAGAGCTGCTGTTATAAATCACGGGGCCCTGTGCAGCCTACCTGGCAGGGTGCCCCCCCCCCCCCTCGAATATATCAAGACAATATTTTCATAAAATCATTATTAGCAGACACAAACATAACAGATAACATGTGTGAATTAGCCCTTTTTTAATAGTTTTTTTACATTTGTTTTAAAAATAATTATACATTTTTTTAAATGTTAAAAAAATTTGCAATTACTTTATTTTACAATATTTTAATAATATATTTTATATATTTATTTATTACAATATTTTATTATTATTTTTTAAAAAACATTTTTTTACAGGACGGGGGGGGGGATACACATATAAAGGGGGGCACATGGGGAGGGGAGGCAATCAGAAGCAGGCAGAACAGGGAGGGGATTGGTGTCTGAGAAGCAATTACAAGAATGATGCCCTGTGTCTCTCCTCGCAGCAGCTGAAAGCTGGCAGGAGAGGAAGAAACTGGCTTTTAGCTGCTGCAGAGAGACTTCCTTCTGTAATTGCCCCTCTGTCCAACCGCACTTATTCCCCGTGCTGTTTGGGCCCCCTTTGTGCTTGGGTCCCCTACAGGAGGACTGGTGGTCCCCCCGCTATTAGCGGCCCTTGGCAGGTGTCCCGATACTTATGGTATTATAGTTTATATAGGCCCATTTTGCAGCAGATTAGCCCAGTGCACACTATTACACAACGCTTTCTTAGAATGGCACACTGAGGGTAGCTGTAAAGTCACCCATGATGCAGCACACCCAGCACAGAAACAGAAATAAAAAAGGGTCATGTATTTTTTTGGTTCTTTGCCATGTACTGGCAGCCCATTCATAATGACATAATGCATGTAAATGCACCACAGTTAGATCACAATCTGAAGCCAGCCTGAGAGTGGAACTATATAAGCTAATATAGCTGACCTGTTTTTAAAGGTGCACACTTTGTGGCTATCATATCAATCCTGGTTTCATTACCTACTGTGTCACTGACTTGGAACTAGAAGACAGAACAGGAGCTCAGATCTTTCATATATCAGCCAGGGTCAGAATTTCTAGTCTTAGAATCTGTCTGCCTGCCTTTCATGCAGACCCTCTTTCTTCGAATCTTTAGGAAAATACATTATTACAAGTAGAGTTCCCCAAATTTAATTAAAGTAGAATTCTGGGATAAAGACAAAAAGGAGGGCGCAAACACCTAGTGCATTACTACCTTCAACACCAATTAGTATTTTTTAAAAAAGCCAAAGACATGCTCACAAACATAAGAGGTTTTAAAGCATATCATTCACAACTCCAGTAACGGGGATACCAAATCTCTGCAGTTGGAAAGCTGACGCGTTTCGGGAGACAAACGCCCTTTCTCAGACCTCTGAGGTTTATTGACTTTGAGAAATCTGGGATAAACCTAACTAATCTTAAAATTGTTCCCTCCTCCCTTCTAACACCTATGCTGACTCTGCAGCATTTCTTATTGGCTCTCCTAACCAAGCATCCCAAAATGGGGATATCGATGCTCACAGGCATGTGCATTTCCCAGTGCTCACATGCACATAAGACTCAACTAAGGCTTCAGCACCTAAAGTTAGGCCAGCCATAGATGTTGCGATTTTCTTTCCTGCAAGCACAGGGAGCCATCCCTGCCAGGAGAACGCAATGATTAATGCTAGCGGCCGGTCCTTGCAAAACTTACTTTTGTATGGGGATAATCATTACTGGTAATACTACTAGTACTAGGGTTGCCACCTCATCCCTTTAAACAGGGACACATATTAATTACACAGGTTCTGTGGCTGATTACAGTGGTAATTAAACTCACTTAGTGCCCTATGTGCATTATATTAGCCTCTGAACCTGTGTAATTAATACGTGTCCTTGGTTAAAGGGATGAGGTGGCAACCCTAACTACTACGAGTAAATTAATGCCCAATATAGTTATACTTACCTTGTTGGTTCTAAGTAAAATTATATGCAGTACAAAAAGTCCGATTTTTTTTTTTTTTTCAGTCAGTTTTTGGAAATTCTTGCTAATAGTTACAGATTCCGAGAAAGTGCCTGTAATTGCCTCAAAAGGCTTGTTTTAGTACCCTCTGAAAGGCCCTCAAGTGTTTCTTTAACAATTTTCAGAAGTCCGCTGATTAGCAAATGCCCCACAAGACAGAGGTCAAATGATAAATGGCCCAGGTGAGTAAAAAGGTTGAATAGTACTGACATCTCACCCTCAATAATAAATCCATATAGAAGGAGGGTAAGGCCTTTTCATTTTTTAGAGTTCCTCAGCCTGTACAATATGTAAACACCGACAGGTTTTTGAACATGAAGAAGAATTGATGGCTGCACTTTCATCTATGCATTACCTTAGGCAATGAGAGTTTGTTCACTTCAGTGACTATAAATCATAGGTCCTTTGTAGAAAAAAAAACATCATTAACTGGTAATATTCAAAGTGAAGGCATTCTTTTGCACTACAAACCTAAATTCTACATTATTTTTCTTAATAAAAACACAGTAATTACGTAGGTAGAGGTTTTAGTGATGATTTAAAATGATACCTCTCTATCTGCTGACAATTTCTGTGCCTCTTGTTTCATTTAAAACATTTTTTAGATGTTAATATATCAAGAGCTGAAAATATATATTTTTTCAACAATGAACATTTACTGATGGAATTCTGTAAATGGCCATGCTGAAGTATTCTTAACCAGTTCCCGAACGCCCCCAGCATATATACTGGGACAGGGTTAAGTACTGTACCTGGTACGTGATTTGACACTTCTGGGTGCGCTTGTGCTCTACTGGCAACCCACTGTAATTAGACACAGCGGGAGCTGATCTGCAGGTACCATGGACTGGATGTACGCTGGCACCCGCCGATGGTTAGGCAGAGAACCAAAACGGCGGTATGCCTATGTAAACAAGGCAGATCACCGTTTTGTCAGCAGGGAAGGCATTGATCCTAAGTTTCTGTAAAACAGGTACATGGATCAGTGCCTTCCCCTAGTAAAAGCACTTCCCCCACAGTGAAAAAACACTCAAATTGTCGGTCTTTTGTTGTTTATAACGCAAAACATAAAAACCACATCAAATACCACCAAAAGAAAGCTTTATTTGTGGGAAAAAGCGTTGCATGACTGCACAATTTTCAGTTAAATTAACGCAGTGCTGTATAGCAAAACATGACCTGGTCATGAAGGGAGCTGAAGTGGTTAATCGTAATAGTTCCAGCTCCTCTACACAGTCCTCTCTTTTTGCCACAATCACTAACATTCTGTTGCTGAAAGGGAACTGCGTTTTTTATGCCCACTGACAATGGGAAATTTGGAAGGTGAAAATTGACTATTGCGTTCTACTTGAATCAGAACAGGTAGCAGAAGCAGAGAAAACAATATACAGTGGGTACGGAAAGTATTCAGACCCCCTTAAATTTTTCACTCTTTGTTATATTGCAGCCATTTGCTAAAATCATTTAAGTTCATTCTTCTTCCTCATGAATGTACACATAGCACCCCATACTGACAGAAAAACACAGAATTGTTGACATTGTTGCAGATTTATTAAAAAAGAAAAACTGAAATATCACATGGTCCTAAGTATTCAGACCCTTTGCTGTGACACTCATATATTTAACTCAGGTGCTTTCCATTTCTTCTGATCATCCTTGAGATGGTTCTACACCTTCATTTGAGTCCAGCTGTGTTTGATTATACTGATTGGACTTGATTAGGAAAGCCACACACCTGTCTATATGAGACCTTCCAGATCACAATGCATGTCAGAGCAAATGAGAATCACGAGGTCAAAGGAACTGCCTGAAGAGCTCAGAGACAGAATTGTGGCAAGGCACAGATCTGGCCAAGGTTACAAAAAGATTTCTGCTGCACTTAAGGTTCCTAAGAGCACAGTGGCCTCCATAATCCTCAAATGGAAGACGTTTGGGACGACCAGAACCCTTCCTAGAGCAGGCCGTCTGGCCAAACTGAGCTATCGGGGGAGAAGAGCCTTGGTGAGAGAGGTAAAGAAGAACCCAAAGATCACTGTGGCTGAGCTCCAGAGATACAGTCAGGAGATGGGAGAAAGTTGTAGAAAGTCAACCATCACTGCAGCCCTCCACCAGTCGGGGCTTTATGGCAGAGTGGCCCGACGGAAGCCTCTCCTCAGTGTAAGACACATGAAAGCCCGCATGGAGTTTGCTAAAAAACACCTGAAGGACTCCAAGATGGTGAGAAATAAGATTCTCTGGTCTGATGAGACCAAAATAGAACTTTTTGGCCTTAATTCTAAGCGGTATGTGTGGAGAAAACCAGGCACTGCTCATCACCTGTCCAATACAGTCCCAACAGTGAAGCATGGTGGTGGCAGCATCATGCTGTGGGGGTGTTTTTCAGCTGCAGGGACAGGACGACTGGTTGCAATCGAGGGAAAGATGAATGCGGCCAAGTACAGGGATATCCTGGACAAAAACCTTCTCCAGAGTGCTCTGGACCTCAGACTGGGCCGAAGGTTTACCTTCCAAAAAGACAATGACCCTAAGCACACAGCTAAAATAACGAAGGAGTGGCTTCACAACAACTCCGTGACTGTTCTTGAATGGCCCAGCCAGAGCCCTGGCTTAAACCCAATTGAGCATCTCTGGAGAGACCTAAAAATGGCTGTCCACCAACGTTTACCATCCAACCTGACAGAACTGGAGAGGATCTGCAAGGAGGAATGGCAGAGGATCCCCAAATCCTGGTGTGAAAGACTTGTTGCATCTTTCCCAAAAAGACTCCTGGCTGTATTAGATCAAAAGGGGGCTTCTACTAAATACTGAGCAAAGGGTCTGAATACTTAGGACCATGTGATATTTCAGTTTTTCTTTTTTAATAAATCTGCAACAATGTCAACAATTCTGTGTTTTTCTGTCAGTATGGGGTGCTATGTGTACATTCATGAGGAAGAAGAATGAACTTAGCAAATGGCTGCAATATAACAAAGAGTGAAAAATTTAAGGGGGTCTGAATACTTTCCGTACCCACTGTACATCCTTACGAGTTGATGGATCATGTAGCTGAACAACCAAAATGATAAATACATCAGTTTGGCTAAAAGACATTTATATATACAGTATATATATTTTTTTCTCTTGGCAGCTCCAGACTTGAATCTTGACATATACAGTAAGTGCAATATTAATAGTCCTTCACTATGTGCATTGTCCGTGTTTGCAATCTGCATCTCTTATCACAAAGTCACTATAGTATAATGATATTTTTCCCTGTCAAAGACATAATTTTATTTTTATTTTAGATCACTTGAACCCACAAAATGAAACCTACTTGGGCATTACAAGTTTTTGCATTCACAGTATTTATACACTTACTAAAAGGACAACAAGTAAGTGAAGAAGATGCTCAAGCAGGTATGTTTCATATTTATCTATACTACATGTATCAAACACAATTCCCGTGGGCCGAACCTTGCCCTCCAGGCCATTTCATGTGGCCCTTGCACCAAGGGCGTGGCGGAACTCCGCTCCTCCCTCACCACTGTCACAATGCTTCTGTGGTTGCAAGGACAGATTTCCTCTCAGGGTCTCTCACAAATCCCTGCCTGCCCTGCCCTGCCCTCATGGCTGGCACTTGGGAAATGCAGGCGCAGCGTGGGATGGGGCATCACGTAGTAAACTGCACTGTGATCCCGATCTGTGCTCAGATGCACAGATGTCAACCAATAATCTCCCTACAGATGGGAGAGAAAGGCGAAGCCAGCTTTACTGCCATCTACATCTTACTGGGTAGATGAGAGGATAGGAAGCTTTAGGGGGTGATGAGGCCTGTGGAAGCAGATGTTTGCAGAGGTGGGGGATATGGGACAGTGGTGCAGAAGTCAAAGCCAAGGGGGTGGAAGTGAGATGTGGTCAGCCTGTGAAAGAGAGCTGAACCCTGCACTCTGTATGTAGCACACTCTGCAACCCTGCACTCTGTATACAGCGCATCTCTGAATTCAACACTCTGTACATATCGCATCCCTGAACCCTGCGCATAATGTACTCCTGGTTTTTTCTTCCCTTTTAGGATACTCCCACTGTTGGTGCAAATTGACCACAGCCACTGTTCATTGCAGTTCGGGGGTGGGGGTTCCTGCACCTACTCTCTGAAGAAAAAAGCCCTGGATAAATTTGTGTAGTCTTACAGACACAACCTGCCCTATGAGGGAAACCTTAATTCTGATGCGACCCACGCTGAAATTGAATTTTACACCCTTGATCTATACAATATATTTAGACACAAAAAGTAGATATATAAACTGATAAATTCAACTAAAAGTGGCACTGGTGCAAGCTATCCTCTGCTTGAGATAAAAAGTAGAGGTTTTCCATGGTGCAAACCACGTGACTTCGTATAAAACACAACGTATCAATGCAATTTTAAGCTCTGTGATGTTGATATTTTGTTTCTGTGATATCCCCATTGTTATAGTATGTTAGAGTTGTTTCTCAGCTGGACCAGAGAAGCTGGCAAATGCAATCCTATGCTTGGACCCTTGTCATAGCCCTAAATAAAGAGTTAAAAAGAAAAGCAACTTAAAGGTTCTCAAACCAAATCATGATATGATATTTTTTAAGAAAAAACTATACAGATAGAACATAAGATAGGCTGGCATTTTGAATGGTCCAGATGCTACCAAGTATGGCACTTCATGGCAGATTTATGTTTAAAAAGGGATTTTGTGGGGCATATATACAGAAAAGTGGTTCTCAAATTAAACATACTTGTCAGTATATTTATAAATGACATAGTGATACAAAATATTTTATGTCCCCGTTTTACTTAGACTAGGATTGGCTCCACGTATTGAAGAGAAGAGGGTGGGGGGGGGGGAATATGCCTTTAGAGTATAACCAAAGGAAAATAAACTTTTTTTGGTTAGAAAGGAGAGGGATTAGAACGCCCTTTTTATTGCAGTCTCTGCCCCCACTAGGAAGATTCACCCTCTCTATTTGTCCTGTTTTTCATTATTACTAAGAGTGAACGTAAAAGAAAATTTCAAGTTTTGGGTTGTCACCAGAACAGGAATAGAGGTGAAATCTTCCAATTAGGGACACTAGTTCTGGTGACTCAGGTGACAACCAGGGATCCCCTCGCTTTGGAGGGATTTCCTCTTGCTTCTTGTCTTGGCTATGGGACAAGAAGTAAATAGAAATCTCTCCAATTGGACACAGATGAAAGAAAAAACTGACAGGAATCATCAACCTTTAGTTCTACATTAATAAATGGTCATCCTTACTAAGGAAGTTAAAGTAAAGCCCTATTCGAAAGATTAGCAAGGAGGAATGTTATTTACTAAGAAAGGTATTGCTTCCTATTACCTCCTTATGACTCTAATACCGGCCATACATGGATTGAAATTCATCTGGTTCAGTAGGGACTGGTCAAATTTCGATCCATGGATAGGCAACCTGGTTGTACAGAAATTATTCTATTGATTGACTTCTGTACAACCATCCTTTGGGGTTTTTCCCGAATGAGTATAGCTGGCAACACTGATCATTGTGTTCTTATGGCAAGGCTTCCCCCCAATGAGAACACAACAGTACAGCGGGAGTGATTCCCCCATCCACTTGCAATGTGTGGTTGGTGGAACCGACACATTTTTTTTTCATTAAGTGTATAATGTATGGCCTGCCTAATTCTGGCTGAAGGTCTACCATATAAAGTGGAACAGAACTCAAAACATAAAATAGTTCCTATCTTTTAGGGAACAGAATTGTGCCTAAGCAGTAATTTGCCTGGAATCCCCCCCCCCCCAAATAATAGCAGTGTATTTCCTGGTGCCTACAGTCTTTTAGCTACAGTACGTATCTGCACAGTGAGATCTTGGTGATTTTACTACTGTGCTGCTCACTATTCTCCTTGCTGGAGGATCTGACAATTAGGAAGAAAAGCCCTGCCTCTACCAAGGTGGCCACCAGAGACACAGGGCAGAACAAGGCATGGTAAGTCAGTAATGGTGAACTATCAACTGCAGGGAGACGAAACAGGCAATACAGGTTACTAGTCCTTTGTCTTCCCCCTGTTTTTTTTTTTTTTTTATCACAGCTTCTAAAGTTAAGTTCCTCTTTAAAATGTAACTCATTCCTAACACTATTCTAAACTATTCCTAAAAATGTCCCCTGCCCCTCCTGCTACCTATGCTGTGTACAATAGTTAAAAAAGATGTGCATGCTTACCTTTTTTCAGTCCACTCCAGGCCAGTTACATGATCCCGCAGCTCTGTCTCCCTTGTGCTAGTGAGCGGTGGCAGCAAGGAAGAGGAGGGAACGCCGGAAACAGATGGGCCATGGAAGCCTATTGGTGACATCACCACTCCTGAAATTCCCAGCTGTTGAGAGACATCGTGGGGGGTTCATGCACAGATGTCTATTGAAATTACCTCCGAAGTCGCCAAAAGTAGTGCAGAAACTACTTTTTTGTATCTGTGTCGATTTGGGCGGTGCCGTTGCCAGCAATAGGCTCTGATTTGACATGCAATTTGACAAATGTCAAATTGCATGTCAAATTGGCCTAATGTGAACAGGGACTAAACTGGCCATACACTAGATGAAAAATCATTCAATCTAATTTTCGAAAAGCGAAAAATCGGCCGTGAGATCAGACAATCATGCCATCATGTAATGATCAAATTTTGAACTATAAATCGTTCAATGGACATAAATGAATCAGTTTTTCATTCAGTTTGTCACACATCCCTAGTGCAAACAGTTTGGCCGAGAAACACATTAACCTTTCAATTTATCGTTCGTTCGGCAGAATTTTCCAAACTGTTCCTTCGATTTTTCGGCTCTGAAAAGTTAAAAAACAATTTTCTATTTGTGCCCATTACCTGGACAAAAAACAAACGATCGGACCAAATGACAGATTTTCAAATGATTTTTCAGCTAGTCTATGTCCAGCATAAGAGTTAGGCTTCAATTCCACTTTAATGACATATGTGTCCAAGCTCCACCTGTTCTACCTCTGCAACGTAGGACTCCTAGCAAGCAAAGTGAGAAAATAGGTTTAGTGGTAAACTACACACATAAAGACAAACTGCCAAACTGCAGTTGAAAATATATTTTCAACACCAGAGGCATGGTTTGTGCCAAAACAGTACCTTTTCAGGTCTTCTTTTTTGAGACAGACATTGTATTATGAACAGAAATCTGTTGTTTTTATAATTCCTAAACATACTTTATGAGTGTCCAGTTATTTTTGGAGTCAGCATACATTAGCGGAGCCAGGGACAGAGTTCTAAGTACTCAAACAAGTTTGGGCCTGAAAAGCAAAACTTTGAAAATTACGGGAAAATGAAGTTCAGGTTTTCATCCTCTCTGGAACACAATAAGTGATTCACAAAATCCTTAGGAATTGTGAGGTGTTAACATTTTGGAAGTACACTCATTTCTCGTCATTTTGTCAAGTCCATTTGCTACGCTGCTATTTTTCAGCCAAGAATAAAACAAGCATGAAAGTCTTTATTGTACTAGCTAACACATTAAAGGGTCAGTCTACCCAAAACTGATATTTCAGTTTTCTGTCACATACTCTATAGATAAAGTCTGTGTATTTGAGTTGAGTCTGTACACCTGACTTGGCCATATTGAAGGGTTCCCACTGCTAAAGGTGGTGCTGGAACATGCAAAGGTGAGCATAAACATCCATTCCTCCCAGGTGGACAGGAAAAGAGTCAAGGACAGGCAGGCAGATCTTGTTAAGCCCCGTACACACGATCAGATATTGAACAAACTGTCGTCCGTTTTTGTGGCATGATAGTCTGATGTGGAAAGTGAAGAGGTTATTTTCATACGAATTTTCCCGTACGACAGAATTCTACTTCAGAAGTGATGTCATGTGTTGGATTGCTTTGTATGTGTTCTTTCTCTCTGAGCATGCCTAGTCTTGCTCTTAAGATTTTTTTCTGTCGAAATCTGTAATATGACGAAAATCGGACGTTGTATTACGGACAACAAAATTTTATAGCCTGCACATCAGGATTTTGTCAGCCGAAAAGTCAGAGTTGGCTGTCGAAAGCACCATACTAACAATCCGAAAATCGGCAGATCGGTCATCGGACAAATTTTCTCTACAGATTTTCTTATCGTATGTACGGGCCTTTAGAATATTTCAAGCCACTGCTATATGTTGTTGTGGATGGTAAGTTACTTCAGAGGCAAGAAGTAATGATTCATGTTGTGGCTTATTACTTGAACCATTTTAAGACCTGTTTTTACACATTTGGTCATGTGACCTCAAAGTATTCCCCATCTTTACTTAAGTTGAGGATTTTTTGGATAAACGGCTAAAAACAGAATACAAGGTGGCCATACCCATGGAAACATAAATGCAGCTATTTTTTTTAAAGAAGATATCTGGCATTGTATAAAACAATAAGTGTCATATATGAGAAGTAAATTAAATAATATGTGTTTCTATGTTAACAGGTTGCAGAACTGCGGTGAATGATTTAGTGTTCATTGTGGATGGCTCCTGGAGTGTAGGGTATGCCAATTTTGACACAGCAAAGAACTGGTTGATAAACATCACAAGCAGCTTTGACATAGGACCTGCCTACACTCAGGTGGCTGTGATACAATACAGTGACGCACCAAGGCTAGAATTTCCACTTGGACAACATCGTACAAACCAGCAACTTATCAGTGCTTTGAAAAGTATGAAATATCTGGGAGGCAATACCCAGACAGGTCGAGCAATTCAATTTGCCACGGAAAATGTGTTTCCCTCTTCTCAAAGGCCTAACCTTACCAAGAACAGGATTGGTATTGTGGTTACAGATGGCAAGTCCCAGGATGATGTGGTGGAGATTGCTGCACAAGCCAGAGCACAAAACATAATTATGTTTGCGGTTGGAGTTGGTTCTGAAATAACTAAGTCTGAGCTTGTGGCTATTGCCAATAGTCCTTCCACAGATTATGTGCTGTATGCAGAGGACTACACCACGATAGATAGGATTAAGGAGACAATGCAGCAAAAGATATGTGAAGGTAACGTACTGCAATTATTACTTTATATGGATATGCTTTCTTGATGTGTTTGACTTCAAAATCTTAGTAATTTAGAAAAAAAAAATAATAAGATGGAAAACTAATAAACATAAAGACCCGCATAAAGACAGAAATGTATACATGTGCAATAAATAGAAAAAATAACCACACACGTGTGCAAATATTAACAAAGTGAAATGCTAAAGCTGAAAACACATAAGAGAAAGTATCACTCCCATCAAAAGTATATATAAAATAGTGTTGCGCTATAACTGAACATAAAACATATACAGTGAGTTATAACACCATTAATATGTTACACAAAAATACAAGTCATAAACAATGTAAAGTCCACAAAAAAGTCCCGCTGGAATCAGTATATCTGTAGCGGCCCCTATGGCATTGAATAAATAACGAGAGGAGAGCTTCTGACGGGTGCAGTACTTTTATTCTTTTGCATCAAAGGTGTGCAGGAGGGTTGAACGTTAATCTCTTTAGCACCTTGAGCACCGTAAACCATAAGCATAAGCACCATAGCACCGTGAAAACTGTAAACGACATACAATACATTTGTTTACAGTGATCACCAAAAAGGGGGTTACAAGGTTAATTACAAATGTGAAGTTACAAGGTGGATTACAGTTGTCTGCACACATATCTAAATGACATTAAACATCTAAGGAAACATGGCCACATGCAAGATGCTTTGGATTATCTATAGCATATTTAAACTAACAGCATGGACACAATTTATATCTAACAACATATACTTCTTTTTTTTTTTTTATTTAAAATTTTCAAGTTTAACAAAACATACAACAGGTATCTGCAGATACATGGAGGCAAAATAAACAACAGTACATAGGGAATAATTGGGGCAGAAAGCCCACCTGCGGCAAGCAGGAGGAGGAGAGATTGGGTGAAGGGGCGGTCAGAACTCAATGACCTAGTCTTGGGCGGGACACGGCATTGTGGGGGTTGCACCGGTGAGGGGATCATGTACCAGAAAAGTGAAGTTATCAAGGGGGAAGTCCAGAGTTTTAGACATATGGTTGAGAAAAACGTTCCATTTGGCATGAAAGGCATTGGCCGCAGAGAGGGCCGTAAAGTCTGTGTTGAGGCGGTCAATGGAAAGGAGTGTGGTTAGCTCTGACAGCAACATAGATATAGGGGGAGGAGAGGTTGCTATCCAGTGTTTCAAGATCAAACATCTGGCAATGAGTAATGTGGTTAGGATCCAAAGACGAGGAGGTTCGGTCGAGGTGCTTGACCATTTCTGTAGACGCTTGTCCCAGTAGCCGAACAGCAAGAGAAGAGGGTCTTTCGGTGCAGATAGCTTGGTAACTGTTTCGATGAATGCAAGGACCTGGTCCCAGAACGCTGATATTGGTGAACAGTCCCAAAACTTGTGGAAAAGGGAAGGTTGCTCAGCAAGCCATAGAGGACATTTATGAGCATCCGGGATCGTCTTGTCTGATAGGAACGGGACATGTGCTCTGTGGAAGATTTTGAGTTGGGTTTCCTTCCAGATAGAGTTAGGGGTGAGTCCGAGAGTGGTCCGGAGACCGCTAATCATCTTGGGCAATGTGTCCTCTCCCGGGAAGTCCTTGAGCCAATTCGAAGCGGAAGACGTAAAGGAAGCGGGTGGACAGTGCTGTAAAAGGGGTTTATAGATATCTGAAATGGTGAACTTGCCAGAGTCCAGAAGGGTGTCAATGAGTGAGAGTCGGAACCTGTTTTCAGGCTTAATTAAGGCGCTACGAACAAAGTGGCGGCACTGCGTCAAGTAGAAGGAATCTGAGGTCGGCAAATCGTGTGTCTCCGAGATTTCAGGAATAGAAAGCAGGAGTCCCGTTTGGGGGTTGCAAAGTTGAACAAAGTTGACCAGTCCTTTCGATTCCCATCCTTTATAAGCCGCATGGTCCAAACCGGGGGGGAAAGCAGGATTACCCCGGATCGGAAGATACTTGGAGAAATACAAAGGCAACTTTAAAAGCTTCCTTACTTCCCTCCACGCAATAACCGTATCCCTCAGGAGCAGGTTATGACGTAGGTTGGGTTGAAGTTGGGCCCATCTGGCATGGAGGAGGGCAGATAATGTAAATGGGCCGGACATCTGGGATTCCAACTCCTAATTCGAGAATTGCGAAGTCCGAGATATCCAGTCCAATGCCACTCTCAATAAACATGACAAGTTGTACAATCGCAAGTCAGGAAGATTAATACCAGCGTCTCGCCTGGGGAGGCTCAATTTTTTTGAGGAAATAAGAGGTCTCTTACCTCTCCAAAGAAATCGGGAAAATGCCCTGGAAAGTTCCTGGACATCCTTATGTTTGATCAATAATGGTAGAGTTTGAAGGGAGTACAAAATGCGGGCAAAGCTGACCATTTTTATCAAGTGACATCTCCCCAAGAGAGACAGCGGTAGTTCCCTCCAGTTTTCCAGTTCCCCTTTTATCTTGGCAAACAGCGGCGGGTAATTGAGAGCGTAAATAGAGGCGGGGGTCCTCCCAATTTTTATACCGAGATAAGTAATACACTGCGATGCAATTTTGAAGGGGGAGCTTGCTTCCCAAGCGCGGGTCGTGCCCGATCCCAAGGGGAGAATCTCGCTCTTGGAGTAATTAATTTTGAGGCCCGAGCATTTCCGAAACGCATCGAAAGTGGAGACAATCGTGGGTATGCCGTCGGAAGGGCATGAGGTGAAGAGGAGAACGTCGTCGGCGAACAGGGAGATCCGTAGGTCATGGCGTTCCAGGCGGACACCGTGTAGGGGAGCTTTACCAGAGAGATACCTGGACAGGGGTTCCATCGCCAGATAAACAGTAGCGGGGACAATGGGCAGCCTTGTCGTGTACCTTTGAATAGTCTGAAGTCCTCAGTCATGGAACCTCCTACGCAGAGTCTAGCAGTTGGGGAAGTGTACATAGAGGTTATCAGTCGGACAAACGGGCCTTGGAAACCCGTGGTATCTAGGACTTTACGCAGCCAGACAAAATTGACATTGTCAAATGCCTTCTCGGCATCTAAAGTAACTATAGCTAGGTCCGTGGTATGGTGCAACCGTGCTTGCTCAAGTACCAGTAACACCTTCCGGATATTAGCCGTGGCCGAACGGCCTTTGGTGAAACCGGATTGAGCCGGATGAATCAAGTGGGGCATGATAAGCGCCAGGCATGAGGCAACGATTTTCGATAAAATTTTCACGTTGAGATTAAGTAGTGAAATAGGGAGATACGACCCTGGTTCTAGTGGGTCTTTCCCTTTTTTTGCGAGCAGTTTGATTATAGCCTGGTTACCCGTCGGCAGGTAGGGCCCACCGTCCCATATGTGCGTGTATACCGCCACAAGAGTAGGAACTAAACTAGCCGTGATTGATTTGTAGAATTCCCCTGTGAGACCGTCTGGCCCAGGTGATTTACTAGCCGCAAGGTGTTTTATCGTTTGCGCGACTTCTTCTGCCGATATCGGGGCGTTTAACATGTCTAGATGTTCAGAGCTGATGAGAGGGAGTCCCGTGCCCGACAAGAACATGTTACCCGCTGCGTCGTCCACGTCTTCCGGACCATATAGTGAGGAGTAAAAGTCTCTCATGATGCGCTGCACGCCGTGAGGAGACGAGTCGACCGTGCCCGAGGAGTCCCGCAGAGACCCAATATGTGTGGGAGACGGCCGACCCTTGCACATCTTCGCCAACAATTTGCCAGCCTTATTGCCGAACCTGCGCAAGGACGCGGCAAGGTGAGCTGTGCGGATGCGTTCCACTTTGTCAGCCCACTCGTCAAAATTATTTTTGGCTAGGAGCCAAGTTTCCCTAACCGCCGGGGTGTCCGTCAGAAGTAAATTTCGCTGCGCCTCGCGAAGACGTTCGCTCGCTGATTTATAGCCACTGTTAGCGTGCCGTTTGTACGCCGCCGCATAGGATATAATACGGCCTCTTAGAAAGGCCTTGCCCGCTTCCCAAAACAAATGGGGGTAGGTGGAATGAGCCGCATTAGAATCAGAGTATTCCTGCCATGCACGTTCGAGATACGATTTGAAGTCAGCGTTTTTGGCAAGGAAGGAGGGGAACCGCCAGATCAGGGGGACAGTCGGGGAGCCGGTCAAGTCAAGGGATAAGGAGAGTGGTCCGATATCGCCATGTCATGGATAACTGCGTCCTGTGCCAGAGAGAGGAGGGAGTCCGAGCAGAAAAGATAATCAATTCTCGTGAAAGTTTTGTGAGGGTGGGAGTAGAAGGTATATTCACGGTCAGTCGGGTGGAAGTGGCGCCATACGTCCGTCAGTGAGAGAGAGTCTATGAGCGTGGCTAGAGGTGTGGGAGAACCGACTGTGCGAGGACACGAAGCCGAAGGGGACAATGACTTGTCAAGAACCAGGTCCATAACAGCATTGAATTCGCCCCCCAGCAGACGCGGGACATGTGGAAGGGTCAGAGATCGTGTGGATAACGCAGAATAGAAGGACTGGTCAAAAACATTGGGAGTGTACACATTAGACACGACAAATTCCTTGCTATGGATGCGGATGTGAGCCGAGACATAGCGACCCTCTGAGTCCGCATCCACCGAAAGGATTTCTACTGGGAGACGTTTATGGAATAGGATGAGAACACCGGCTTTGCGCCCGATCGCTGCCGAGCCCACCACCTTACCCACCCATAGTTTTTCCATGTCCGTTGGAAGGTGCAATTCCTGGATAAGAGCTATATCAGCCCGGAGGCGTTTGAGATGCCTCAGGACTTTCATTCTCTTAGCCGGGGATCTGAGACCCTTAACGTTCCAAGATATCAGCGTCATAGCTTACACTGAGAGATTAGATGTGTGCAATAACCAAGAGAGAACCTACCCATAGTCATGAGGAGAGCAGAGTACTAGCAACTTAAGTGATACCGCCAAGTGAGTGGAAGAGTACGCCAAATGTGTGTAGCAACCGTTGGAGATTCGACCTCTGGGGAAGGAGGATTGGGGAAAAAGGGGACCGGAAAACTGGGTGGGAGAAACAAAAAAGACAAAATAAGCATAACAACATAGTCGCAAGGACTTCACTTTTTTCCGCATGGGTATGCGATGGAGCACAGCTCCCCAAGTGTGACTCCAGAGACGAAGCGGGGCGAATTGGGCCCTACTAAAGATCGTGTCTGCAGAAACCTGGGTCGCGACCTACGACAGAGCATGGTGCAGCCATGGCATAGAAAACAGTCTAGAGGGAAGGAGCATGCAAACAGCAGAGCAATAATAACAGTAACTATGCAATAAACATATAACAAGTCTCCGATAGTAGAGGATGAGCTTACGGTTTCCGCCGTCAGACGGCAGGGGCCACCCGGGAGCCGGGCCTGGAGGAAAGCGTTCCTATGGCCCACTCAGTGAGAGGAAGCACAACGAGACCATGAGTAGGGTCAGCGGGGGGGGGGGGGACCAGAGCGGCCAGAGCTAACCACATCCGAGTACAGTTGCCGTTTTGAGGATTCCTTTCTGGGGCTGTGTTGGACGTCCGGTCTGGGAAAAGAAAGGGTTTTAGCAGCGGTGTTATGACCTGAGTCGCCTTGATGGAGAGAGCGGACAAATTTTTCTGCCTCTGCGGGATCCTGAAAGGAGAGTTGGTTGCCGTTCGGGGCACGAAGGCGCAGCGTCGCCGGATAGTCCAGGGTAAACTTCAGGCGTTCCTGATGGAGCTGTGAGCAAACGGTCTGAAAAGCTTTGCTTCTTTTTGCGACGTCAACTGAGTAGTCTGCAAAGATTCTTATCTTATTCTTATTCTTATCTTATTCTTATTCTTATACCTTCGATCTGGAAATGAGGAGTTTGGCGGAACTTCTGTAAGATGTCAGATTTGTCTGCGTGATTTAGGTATTTCGCGATAATAGGGCGAGGGGTCTTACGTTCTTCTGAGTAGAGACCCATTCTGTGAGCCCGTTCTACTACGCAAGTCCCTTGCAGGCCCAGGGCTGCTGGGATTTTCCGCGCACAGAGTTCTGGGATGGCTGAAGGTGCAACGGTTTCTGGAATCCCTATGAATCTTAAGTTACTCCGCTGAGATCTATTTTCCAAGTCCTCTAGTTTGTCCATGATAAGGCGGTTCAGTTTGTCCTGAGATTGCTCTGTGCCTTGCATTTGGTACAGTTCATCCTCCACATTGGAGATCCGGCTTTCTGCCTCATTGAGGTGGTGCGAGTGAGACTCCAGCTCCTTCCTAATTGCAGCCATGCCAGCAGCCACGGCCTGCTCCACCGATGCTGTGATCGTGGGGGTGAGCAAAGCGACCACCGCCTTAGCAATCCTGTCGGTGGAGGGGTCTGGAGCAGAGGAGAGTGCAGCATTGGGTGGCCGGGAATCCTCCTCTGGCAGCTTGGATGTGTCCATGTCCACAGGTTCCGGCGCTTTGCCGGAGTAGGCCACGACCGCGGCCTCGATTTGCGCCGAGCCCGGAGGCCGCGAGGCCGGATTTTCAAGATACTGCTCCATGGCGGAATAAAGTGCGGATGACCACCGGGTCCGGGCGGGTTCCAGAGGCAGGTGGGGGTATGCTGAGGCAGGCTGGAGGCTTCAGGCATGATTTTTATGCCGCTTTATCGGGCCACACCGCGGGAGCTGCTAAGGGCCCAGCTAATCCATGCGGCGCCGGAACCGGAAGTTCCCCATATACTTCTATATATAATGCACTCTTACTGCATACCTCGCTCCGCTTGCCAAGGGGTGCAAACTTTAAACCTTACAAATCCTCTCTTTAGCAATCGTCTTTCCATTAAATGCTGCTGACCTGCTCTGTATGAAATCTGAGTCACAAGAAAGTTTACCTCGGAGCTAGAGAAGGAGGAGTAGGAGGAGTGGTCTAGTGGTTCTGCTGATTAAACATTCCTCAGGGAACCAAAAGGAAGGCAGAAAGGTTCCACCTGGCAGTAAGTGCTGAACAAAGATTTAAAGTGATAAGTGGACAGTTACAATATCCATGATGTAGTGCTCTTTAAGTGAAATTTAACACCAAAACTGTGTCACCAACAGCCACCGTCACCCACACTGTGATATGGTAACTGCTTCCCAGAACTTCATGACTCAAGAGAAGTCATGTACTGCATAAAGGGTCACTCCAAAGCTGTCACTTTATTTTCCCAATGATCTTTTATCCCTAGAAGGTCAACTGCTGAACCGACCAACCACAACTCCACATAAGGGTAATCATGTAAAGGAAACAAAGAAACGCCTCCCCATTGTGCAATAAATCACTAAAAATGTACTTATTAAAATAGGCTTATACACTCACAATTGTTAAAAATCTTACGTGCAAATACAAACAATAACCATGCCGGCAGGGACGTCTAGTTCTGGGCATGCGGTGATGTCAGCGCGAGGCTCCACCCAATGTGTTTCGTCATCAGAGTACCTCTTCCAAGGGCCCTTGGAAGATAAAATGTGTGTCGAGGGGGGAGCTCAGCACGCAGTTTGTCTATTCACAACACAATTCTTCTGCTGTGTGGAGGGGGGTGTGTTCCTTTACCTTTAATCAGCTCTCTCACACTGTAACTGCATCCTCTCCACCCCCTCCTCTGTGATACTAACAGATGATGAAGAATTTTAACACTTTTCTGCCCCTTTGAAAGTGATGTATGGAAGGGAGGGTTACAGATAAACAAGTAAAACCTATGTAGGAGGATTTGTTTAATCTCTGTGTATCATCTGAGGCTGTTCACTTCACTGGGTATATGTGAGGGTTCACAACCACTTTAAAAAACTGAGGTTTAGCTATGACAATTTTTATAAAATTACATTGTTCCAGCAATGTAAGCTGGAAATCACTGTTTTTGGGACTACTGCTCCTGTGATCTTCACTAGCTTCTGGGTCCCATGCTGAGTGGCCGCATTATGAACAAAGGAGGGCAGTCGCTTGCCACAAGTGCCATTCAAGGAACATTTAGCATTTTCTCAATGAGTGCAAAGCATTGTCTGATTGGACAAAGTGTAGGAGCAGGGTGGTGATGTCTCGATCCCCACCTCTATTCTTTGAGAAATTGCAAACTGTTCCCTGAATTGCACTCATGCTGAGCAAACAACCTACTGTGTTCACATTACAGCTAAGCTGCACAGCACGAGGCCCAGAAACTAGTGGAGATAACTGGAGTAGCAGTGCCCACTAGGGTGATTTCCAGCTTCCACAGGGATCTTCCAGGTATGGAACATGCATACTTACATTGTTCTAATCTGGACCAATAACACTATATAAAATGTGCCATGCCTAAACTTCAGCTTTAACATAATTAACTATCTCTACTTTGCTGGCAGCTCTTCATTATCAGCTGTAAACTAGATTTGATCATTGTCTGTCCTAACAAAGCATTGCAAAAATTTAGAAGCTGGCCTCAGACATTGTATGTTAATGAGGGATAGCTTAGTGTGTCCCCAGTTTGTGTGGGGACTGAGACACTCTGGGGGAAATTTACTAAAACTGGAGTACTCAGAATCTTGTGCAGCTGTGCATAGTAGCCAATCAGCTTCTAACTTCTGCTTGTTCAATTAAGCTTTGGCAATAAAACCTGGAAACTGATTGGTTTATATATAGTGTTGAGCGAACACGGACTGTATTATTCGTGTTCGTACCGAATAATTGGATTTTTTTTACCCGAACACGGACACGGACACTTTACTGTATGTTCGGGTAAAAATCCGTGTTCGGTCGTTTTATTTCCGGGTTTTGCATGCTTTGGCGCTCTTTTCATGGCGGGCTTTCAACAGCCAATCAACAATCGTTTAACTGGTGTGCCTTAAGCCATCCCAGCCATGCCTGCAAATGTCTTAGTAGCTGTGATTGGCCGTCTGAAGCATGTGACCAAGTCTTTATAAGTTCGAGGCAGCCGCCGCAGCAGCGTCATTCTGCTGCTTAGCTAAGGGACAGAGCACACATCAATGTGCTGGCTGCTGATTAGGGAAAGATAGGCAGGAAAAAACCATTTGTGTCCGGATAGAATTGAGGGACAGGTCGGAGTGTTTAGGCAGGGCGAGTTGTAGGCATTTTAGGGATAGAGTCTGCTGAATTATAGGGTCAGTGTCTTCTACAAACTACAATCGATATTGCTGTGTGGGGGGTGGGGTGAATCTGCACTCAATCCTGATCTACGATCTCTTCTCAATCCTGTTAGGGACAGAGTCTGCTGAATTTTAGGGAAACTGTGTTCTACAAACTACAATCGATATTGCTGTGTGGTGTGGGATTGGAGATAGGCAGGTGTCAGTGATCCACATCCATTTTTCTGTGTGTGAGCTGCAGTGAACACAATCTTTTTGGGCTGCAGTGAACACAATCTTTTTGGGCTGCAGTGAACACAATCTTTTTGGGCTGCAGTGAACACAATCTTTTTGGGGTGCAGTGAACAAAATCTTTTTGGGGTGCAGTGAACACAATCCTTTTTGGTGTGCAGTGAACACAATCTTTGTGGGGTGCAGTGAACAAAATCCTTTGTGGGGTGCAGTGAACACAATCTTTTTGGGGTGCAGTGAACAAAATCCTTTTTGGGGTGCAGTGAACAACATCCTTTTTGGGGTGCAGTGAACACAATCTTTTTGGGGTGCAGTGAACAAAATCCTTTGTGGGGTGCAGTGAACACAATCTTTTTGGGGTGCAGTGAACACAATCTTTTTGGGGTGGAGTGAACAACATCCTTTTTGGGGTGCAGTGAACAAAATCCTTTTTGGGGTGCAGTGAACAAAATCATTTTTGGGGTGCAGTGAACACAATCTTTTTGGGGTGCAGTGAACACAATCTTTGTGGGGTGCAGTGAACACAATCTTTTTGGGGTGGAGTGAACAACATCCTTTTTGGGGTGCAGTGAACAACATCCTTTTTGGGGTGCAGTGAACACAATCTTTTTGGGGTGCAGTGAACACAATCTTTGTGGGGTACAGTGAACAGAATCTTTGTGGGGTGCAGTGAACACAATCTTTGGGGGGTACAGTGAACACAATCTTTTTGGGGTGCAGTGAACACAATCTTTGTGGGGTGCAGTGAACACAATCTTTTTGGGGTGGAGTGAACAAAATCATTTTTGGGGTGCAGTGAACAACATCCTTTTTGGGGTGCAGTGATCAAAATCCTTTTTGGGGTGCAGTGAACACAATCTTTTTGGGGTGCAGTGAACAAAATCCTTTGTGGGGTGCAGTGAACAGAATCTTTGTGGGGTGCAGTGAACACAATCTTTGGGGGGGTACAGTGAACACAATCTTTTTGGGGTGCAGTGAACACAATCTTTGTGGGGTACAGTGAACACAATCTTTGTGGGGTGCAGTGAACACAATCTTTGGGGGGTACAGTGAACACAATCTTTTTGGGGTGCAGTGAACACAATCTTTGGGGGGTACAGTGAACACAATCTTTTTGGGGTGCAGTGAACACAATCTTTGTGGGGTGCAGTGAACACAATCTTTGGGGGGGTACAGTGAACACAATCTTTTTGGGGTGCAGTGAACAACATCCTTTTAGGGTGCAGTGAACACAATCTTTGTGGGGTGCAGTGAACAACATCCTTTTAGGGTGCAGTGAACACAATCTTTGTGGGGTACAGTGAACAGAATCTTTGTGGGGTGCAGTGAACACAATCTTTGGGGGGTACAGTGAACACAATCTTTGTGAGGTGCAGTGAACACAATCTTTGTGGGGTGCAGTGAACACAATCATTGTGGGGTGCAGTGAACTCAATCTTTGTGGGGTACAGTGAACACAATCTCATACTTCTGAAGATTTGAGGGTGCTGCCTGTTCCATACTCCCCCTACTCCTCATCTAGCCTTTTAGGGGTACAAACAATAGTAATTGGGGCCTAGTGTGGTTGTGTACGTGTGATATACATACACTTTTTTTGGATCATATTTTCTATTCCGCTATTTAATCAAAAACCTTTGGGGATCAGTTAAATTGGGGGATAGTCTGTGTTGGTACGTGTGAGAGAGATCCACCTTTCCAAGTTGTTGGGGTTCATCTCATACTTCTGAAGGTTTGAGGGTGCTGCCTGTTCCATACTCCCCCTACTCCTAGCCTTTTAGGGGTACAAACAATAGTAATTGGGGCCTAGTGTGGTTGTGTACGTGTGATATACATACACTTTTTTTGGATCATATTTTCTATTCCGCTATTTAATCAAAAACCTTTGGGGATCAGTTAAATTGGGGGATAGTCTGTGTTGGTACGTGTGAGAGAGATCCACCTTTCCAAGTTGTTGGGGTTCATCTCATACTTCTGAAGGTTTGAGGGTGCTGCCTGTTCCATACCCCCCCTACTCCTCATCTAGCCTTTTAGGGGTACAAACAATAGTAATTGGGGCCTAGTGTGGTTGTGTACGTGTGATATACATACACTTTTTTTGGATCATATTTTCTATTCCGCTATTTAATCAAAAACCTTTGGGGATCAGTTAAATTGGGGGATAGTCTGTGTTGGTACGTGTGAGAGAGATCCACCTTTCCAAGTTGTTGGGGTTCATCTCATACTTCTGAAGGTTTGAGGGTGCTGCCTGTTCCATACTCCCCCTACTCCTAGCCTTTTAGGGGTACAAACAATAGTAATTGGGGCCTAGTGTGGTTGTGTACGTGTGATATACATACACTTTTTTTGGATCATATTTTCTATTCCGCTATTTAATCAAAAACCTTTGGGGATCAGTTAAATTGGGGGATAGTCTGTGTTGGTACGTGTGAGAGAGATCCACCTTTCCAAGTTGTTGGGGTTCATCTCATACTTCTGAAGGTTTGAGGGTGCTGCCTGTTCCATACTCCCCCTACTCCTCATCTAGCCTTTTAGGGGTACAAACAATAGTAATTGGGGCCCAGTGTGGTTGTGTACGTGTGATATACATACACTTTTTTTGGATCATATTTTCTATTCCGCTATTTAATCAAAAACCTTTGGGGATCAGTTAAATTGGGGGATAGTCTGTGTTGGTACGTGTGAGAGAGATCCACCTTTCCAAGTTGTTGGGGTTCATCTCATACTTCTGAAGGTTTGAGGGTGCTGCCTGTTCCATACCCCCCCTACTCCTCATCTAGCCTTTTAGGGGTACAAACAATAGTAATTGGGGCCTAGTGTGGTTGTGTACGTGTGATATACATACACTTTTTTTGGATCATATTTTCTATTCCGCTATTTAATCAAAAACCTTTGGGGATCAGTTAAATTGGGGGATAGTCTGTGTTGGTACGTGTGAGAGAGATCCACCTTTCCAAGTTTTTGGGGTTCATCTCATACTTCTGAAGATTTGAGGGTGCTGCCTGTTCCATACCCCCCCTACTCCTCATCTAGCCTTTTAGGGGTACAAACAATAGTAATTGGGGCCTAGTGTGGTTGTGTACGTGTGATATACATACACTTTTTTTGGATCATATTTTCTATTCCGCTATTTAATCAAAAACCTTTGGGGATCAGTTAAATTGGGGGATAGTCTGTGTTGGTACGTGTGAGAGAGATCCACCTTTCCAAGTTGTTGGGGTTCATCTCATACTTCTGAAGGTTTGAGGGTGCTGCCTGTTCCATACTCCCCCTACTCCTCATCTAGCCTTTTAGGGGTACAAACAATAGTAATTGGGGCCCAGTGTGGTTGTGTACGTGTGATATACATACACTTTTTTTGGATCATATTTTCTATTCCGCTATTTAATCAAAAACCTTTGGGGATCAGTTAAATTGGGGGATAGTCTGTGTTGGTACGTGTGAGAGAGATCCACCTTTCCAAGTTGTTGGGGTTCATCTCATACTTCTGAAGGTTTGAGGGTGCTGCCTGTTCCATACTCCCCCTACTCCTCATCTAGCCTTTTAGGGGTACAAACAATAGTAATTGGGGCCTAGTGTGGTTGTGTACGTGTGATATACATACACTTTTTTTGGATCATATTTTCTATTCCGCTATTTAATCAAAAACCTTTGGGGATCAGTTAAATTGGGGGATAGTCTGTGTTGGTACGTGTGAGAGAGATCCACCTTTCCAAGTTGTTGGGGTTCATCTCATACTTCTGAAGGTTTGAGGGTGCTGCCTGTTCCATACTCCCCCTACTCCTCATCTAGCCTTTTAGGGGTACAAACAATAGTAATTGGGGCCCAGTGTGGTTGTGTACGTGTGATATACATACACTTTTTTTGGATCATATTTTCTATTCCGCTATTTAATCAAAAACCTTTGGGGATCAGTTAAATTGGGGGATAGTCTGTGTTGGTACGTGTGAGAGAGATCCACCTTTCCAAGTTGTTGGGGTTCATCTCATACTTCTGAAGGTTTGAGGGTGCTGCCTGTTCCATACTCCCCCTACTCCTCATCTAGCCTTTTAGGGGTACAAACAATAGTAATTGGGGCCTAGTGTGGTTGTGTACGTGTGATATACATACACTTTTTTTGGATCATATTTTCTATTCCGCTATTTAATCAAAAACCTTTGGGGATCAGTTAAATTGGGGGATAGTCTGTGTTGGTACGTGTGAGAGAGATCCACCTTTCCAAGTTGTTGGGGTTCATCTCATACTTCTGAAGGTTTGAGGGTGCTGCCTGTTCCATACTCCCCCTACTCCTAGCCTTTTAGGGGTACAAACAATAGTAATTGGGGCCTAGTGTGGTTGTGTACGTGTGATATACATACACTTTTTTTGGATCATATTTTCTATTCCGCTATTTAATCAAAAACCTTTGGGGATCAGTTAAATTGGGGGATAGTCTGTGTTGGTACGTGTGAGAGAGATCCACCTTTCCAAGTTGTTGGGGTTCATCTCATACTTCTGAAGGTTTGAGGGTGCTGCCTGTTCCATACTCCCCCTACTCCTAGCCTTTTAGGGGTACAAACAATAGTAATTGGGGCCTAGTGTGGTTGTGTACGTGTGATATACATACACTTTTTTTGGATCATATTTTCTATTCCGCTATTTAATCAAAAACCTTTGGGGATCAGTTAAATTGGGGGATAGTCTGTGTTGGTACGTGTGAGAGAGATCCACCTTTCCAAGTTGTTGGGGTTCATCTCATACTTCTGAAGGTTTGAGGGTGCTGCCTGTTCCATACCCCCCCTACTCCTCATCTAGCCTTTTAGGGGTACAAACAATAGTAATTGGGGCCTAGTGTGGTTGTGTACGTGTGATATACATACACTTTTTTTGGATCATATTTTCTATTCCGCTATTTAATCAAAAACCTTTGGGGATCAGTTAAATTGGGGGATAGTCTGTGTTGGTACGTGTGAGAGAGATCCACCTTTCCAAGTTGTTGGGGTTCATCTCATACTTCTGAAGGTTTGAGGGTGCTGCCTGTTCCATACTCCCCCTACTCCTCATCTAGCCTTTTAGGGGTACAAACAATAGTAATTGGGGCCTAGTGTGGTTGTGTACGTGTGATATACATACACTTTTTTTGGATCATATTTTCTATTCCGCTATTTAATCAAAAACCTTTGGGGATCAGTTAAATTGGGGGATAGTCTGTGTTGGTACGTGTGAGAGAGATCCACCTTTCCAAGTTGTTGGGGTTCATCTCATACTTCTGAAGGTTTGAGGGTGCTGCCTGTTCCATACTCCCCCTACTCCTAGCCTTTTAGGGGTACAAACAATAGTAATTGGGGCCTAGTGTGGTTGTGTACGTGTGATATATATACACTTTTTTTGGATCATATTTTCTATTCCGCTATTTAATCAAAAACCTTTGGGGATCAGTTAAATTGGGGGATAGTCTGTGTTGGTACGTGTGAGAGAGATCCACCTTTCCAAGTTGTTGGGGTTCATCTCATACTTCTGAAGGTTTGAGGGTGCTGCCTGTTCCATACTCCCCCTACTCCTAGCCTTTTAGGGGTACAAACAATAGTAATTGGGGCCTAGTGTGGTTGTGTACGTGTGATATACATACACTTTTTTTGGATCATATTTTCTATTCCACTATTTAATCAAAAACCTTTGGGGATCAGTTAAATTGGGGGATAGTCTGTGTTGGTACGTGTGAGAGAGATCCACCTTTCCAAGTTGTTGGGGTTCATCTCATACTTCTGAAGGTTTGAGGGTGCTGCCTGTTCCATACCCCCCCTACTCCTCATCTAGCCTTTTAGGGGTACAAACAATAGTAATTGGGGCCTAGTGTGGTTGTGTACGTGTGATATACATACACTTTTTTTGGATCATATTTTCTATTCCGCTATTTAATCAAAAACCTTTGGGGATCAGTTAAATTGGGGGATAGTCTGTGTTGGTACGTGTGAGAGAGATCCACCTTTCCAAGTTGTTGGGGTTCATCTCATACTTCTGAAGGTTTGAGGGTGCTGCCTGTTCCATACTCCCCCTACTCCTCATCTAGCCTTTTAGGGGTACAAACAATAGTAATTGGGGCCCAGTGTGGTTGTGTACGTGTGATATACATACACTTTTTTTGGATCATATTTTCTATTCCGCTATTTAATCAAAAACCTTTGGGGATCAGTTAAATTGGGGGATAGTCTGTGTTGGTACGTGTGAGAGAGATCCACCTTTCCAAGTTGTTGGGGTTCATCTCATACTTCTGAAGGTTTGAGGGTGCTGCCTGTTCCATACTCCCCCTACTCCTCATCTAGCCTTTTAGGGGTACAAACAATAGTAATTGGGGCCTAGTGTGGTTGTGTACGTGTGATATACATACACTTTTTTTGGATCATATTTTCTATTCCGCTATTTAATCAAAAACCTTTGGGGATCAGTTAAATTGGGGGATAGTCTGTGTTGGTACGTGTGAGAGAGATCCACCTTTCCAAGTTGTTGGGGTTCATCTCATACTTCTGAAGGTTTGAGGGTGCTGCCTGTTCCATACTCCCCCTACTCCTAGCCTTTTAGGGGTACAAACAATAGTAATTGGGGACTAGTGTGGTTGTGTACGTGTGATATACATACACTTTTTTTGGATCATATTTTCTATTCCGCTATTTAATCAAAAACCTTTGGGGATCAGTTAAATTGGGGGATAGTCTGTGTTGGTACGTGTGAGAGAGATCCACCTTTCCAAGTTGTTGGGGTTCATCTCATACTTCTGAAGGTTTGAGGGTGCTGCCTGTTCCATACTCCCCCTACTCCTAGCCTTTTAGGGGTACAAACAATAGTAATTGGGGCCTAGTGTGGTTGTGTACGTGTGATATACATACACTTTTTTTGGATCATATTTTCTATTCCGCTATTTAATCAAAAACCTTTGGGGATCAGTTAAATTGGGGGATAGTCTGTGTTGGTACGTGTGAGAGAGATCCACCTTTCCAAGTTGTTGGGGTTCATCTCATACTTCTGAAGGTTTGAGGGTGCTGCCTGTTCCATACCCCCCCTACTCCTCATCTAGCCTTTTAGGGGTACAAACAATAGTAATTGGGGCCTAGTGTGGTTGTGTACGTGTGATATACATACACTTTTTTTGGATCATATTTTCTATTCCGCTATTTAATCAAAAACCTTTGGGGATCAGTTAAATTGGGGGTTAGTCTGTGTTGGTAGTGTGAGAGAGATCCACCTTTCCAAGTTGTTGGGGTTCATCTCATACTTCTGAAGGTTTGAGGGTGCTGCCTGTTCCATACCCCCCCTACTCCTCATCTAGCCTTTTAGGGGTACAAACAATAGTAATTGGGGCCTAGTGTGGTTGTGTACGTGTGATATACATACACTTTTTTTGGATCATATTTTCTATTCCGCTATTTAATCAAAAACCTTTGGGGATCAGTTAAATTGGGGGATAGTCTGTGTTGGTACGTGTGAGAGAGATCCACCTTTCCAAGTTGTTGGGGTTCATCTCATACTTCTGAAGGTTTGAGGGTGCTGCCTGTTCCATACTCCCCCTACTCCTAGCCTTTTAGGGGTACAAACAATAGTAATTGGGGCCTAGTGTGTTTGTGTACGTGTGATATACATACACTTTTTTTGGATCATATTTTCTATTCCGCTATTTAATCAAAAACCTTTGGGGATCAGTTAAATTGGGGGATAGTCTGTGTTGGTACGTGTGAGAGAGATCCACCTTTCCAAGTTTTTGGGGTTCATCTCATACTTCTGAAGATTTGAGGGTGCTGCCTGTTCCATACCCCCCCTACTCCTCATCTAGCCTTTTAGGGGTACAAACAATAGTAATTGGGGCCTAGTGTGGTTGTGTACGTGTGATATACATACACTTTTTTTGGATCATATTTTCTATTCCGCTATTTAATCAAAAACCTTTGGGGATCAGTTAAATTGGGGGATAGTCTGTGTTGGTACGTGTGAGAGAGATCCACCTTTCCAAGTTGTTGGGGTTCATCTCATACTTCTGAAGGTTTGAGGGTGCTGCCTGTTCCATACCCCCCCTACTCCTCATCTAGCCTTTTAGGGGTACAAACAATAGTAATTGGGGCCTAGTGTGGTTGTGTACGTGTGATATACATACACTTTTTTTGGATCATATTTTCTATTCCGCTATTTAATCAAAAACCTTTGGGGATCAGTTAAATTGGGGGATAGTCTGTGTTGGTACGTGTGAGAGAGATCCACCTTTCCAAGTTGTTGGGGTTCATCTCATACTTCTGAAGGTTTGAGGGTGCTGCCTGTTCCATACTCCCCCTACTCCTAGCCTTTTAGGGGTACAAACAATAGTAATTGGGGCCTAGTGTGGTAGTGTGGTTGTGTACGTGTGATATACATACACTTTTTTTGGATCATATTTTCTATTCCGCTATTTAATCAAAAACCTTTGGGGATCAGTTAAATTGGGGGATAGTCTGTGTTGGTACGTGTGAGAGAGATCCACCTTTCCAAGTTGTTGGGGTTCATCTCATACTTCTGAAGATTTGAGGGTGCTGCCTGTTCCATACCCCCCCTACTCCTCATCTAGCCTTTTAGGGGTACAAACAATAGTAATTGGGGCCTAGTGTGGTTGTGTACGTGTGATATACATACACTTTTTTTGGATCATATTTTCTATTCCGCTATTTAATCAAAAACCTTTGGGGATCAGTTAAATTGGGGGATAGTCTGTGTTGGTACGTGTGAGAGAGATCCACCTTTCCAAGTTGTTGGGGTTCATCTCATACTTCTGAAGGTTTGAGGGTGCTGCCTGTTCCATACTCCCCCTACTCCTCATCTAGCCTTTTAGGGGTACAAACAATAGTAATTGGGGCCCAGTGTGGTTGTGTACGTGTGATATACATACACTTTTTTTGGATCATATTTTCTATTCCGCTATTTAATCAAAAACCTTTGGGGATCAGTTAAATTGGGGGATAGTCTGTGTTGGTACGTGTGAGAGAGATCCACCTTTCCAAGTTGTTGGGGTTCATCTCATACTTCTGAAGGTTTGAGGGTGCTGCCTGTTCCATACTCCCCCTACTCCTCATCTAGCCTTTTAGGGGTACAAACAATAGTAATTGGGGCCCAGTGTGGTTGTGTACGTGTCATATACATACACTTTTTTTGGATCATATTTTCTATTCCGCTATTTAATCAAAAACCTTTGGGGATCAGTTAAATTGGGGGATAGTCTGTGTTGGTACGTGTGAGAGAGATCCACCTTTCCAAGTTGTTGGGGTTCATCTCATACTTCTGAAGGTTTGAGGGTGCTGCCTGTTCCATACCCCCCCTACTCCTCATCTAGCCTTTTAGGGGTACAAACAATAGTAATTGGGGCCTAGTGTGGTTGTGTACGTGTGATATACATACACTTTTTTTGGATCATATTTTCTATTCCGCTATTTAATCAAAAACCTTTGGGGATCAGTTAAATTGGGGGATAGTCTGTGTTGGTACGTGTGAGAGAGATCCACCTTTCCAAGTTGTTGGGGTTCATCTCATACTTCTGAAGGTTTGAGGGTGCTGCCTGTTCCATACCCCCCCTACTCCTCATCTAGCCTTTTAGGGGTACAAACAATAGTAATTGGGGCCTAGTGTGGTTGTGTACGTGTGATATACATACACTTTTTTTGGATCATATTTTCTATTCCGCTATTTAATCAAAAACCTTTGGGGATCAGTTAAATTGGGGGATAGTCTGTGTTGGTACGTGTGAGAGAGATCCACCTTTCCAAGTTTTTGGGGTTCATCTCATACTTCTGAAGATTTGAGGGTGCTGCCTGTTCCATACTCCTCCTCCTACTGCTCAACCATCCTTTTAGGGGTACAAACAATAGTAGTTGGGGCCTAGTGTGGTGGTGTACGTGCGAGATACATACACTTTCTTTTTGATCATATTTTCTATTCCGCTATTCAATTAAAACCTTTGGGGATCAATTCAATTGCGAGATAGTCTGTGTCGGTACGTGTGAGATCCACCTTTCCAAGTTGTTGGGGTTCATCTCATACTTCTGAAGATTTGAGGGTGCTGCCTGTTCCATACTCCTGCTCCTACTGCTCAACCATCCTTTTAGGGGTACAAACAATAGTAATTGGGGCCTAGTGTGGTTGTGTACGTGCGAGATACATACACTTTTTTTGATCATATTTCCTATTCCGCTATTCAATAAAAACCTTTGAGGATCAATTGAATTGCGGGATAGTCTGTGTCGGTACGTGTGAGATCCACCTTTCCAAGTTTTTGGGGTTCATCTCATACTTCTGAAGATTTGAGGGTGCTGCCTGTTCCATACTCCTCCTCCTACTCCTCATCCATCCTTTTAGGGGTACAAACAATAGTAATTGGGGCCTAGTGTGGTTGTGTACGTGCGAGATACATACACTTTTTTTGATCATATTTCCTATTCCGCTATTCAATAAAAACCTTTGAGGATCAATTGAATTGCGGGATAGTCTGTGTCGGTACGTGTGAGATCCACCTTTCCAAGTTTTTGGGGTTCATCTCATACTTCTGAAGATTTGAGGGTGCTGTCTGTTCCATACTCCTCCTACTCCTCATCCATCCTTTTAGGGGTAGAAACAATAGTAATTGGGGCCTAGTGTGGTTTTGTACGTGCGAGATACATACACTTTTTTGGATCATATTTCCTATTCCGCTATTCAATAAAAACCTTTCTAGGGCAAGATCTTAAATTACAGAAATATGAGGAGACCGTCAAATAAGGGCCGTGGCCTGGGTCGTGGTGCTGCTGGTAGAGCTCCTGTTGCAAGGAGAGGACGTGGTCGATCTGTGCCAGCTACACGCACAAGTGAAACACCTTCCTCAAGTGTGAGTAGGCGACAGAACCTGCATCAGTATTTGGTAGGGCATCAAACGCCCCTAGAAGTGATGAGGCCAGAACAAGTTGAGGCGATAGTAGATTGGTTTGCTGCTGACAGTGCCTCCAGTTCCTTCACATTGTCTCCCACCCAGTCTACTGCAGAAAGGTCAGAGTTGGCACCTGCAGCCAATGTCCAACCGTCTTTCACCTCACCCCCTTGCAAATCAGGCCAGCAGTCTGAGCCCCAAGCCATACAGCAGTCTCTTATTCTTTTTGAGGACTCTGTCAGCAGGGTTTCCCAGGGCCATCCACCTAGCCCTGCCCCAGAAGTGGAAGAGATTGAGTGCAGCGATGCCCAACCACTTATTTCTCAAGATGAGTACATGCAAGGATCATCGCAGCACGTCTCCGATGATGACGAAACGCAGGTGCCAACTGCTGCGGCGTTCAGCATTGTGGAGACCGACAAGGAGGGCAGGGGTGAAGACTGGGTGGAAGATGATGTGGAGGACGATGAGGTCCTCGACCCCACATGGAATGAACGTCATGCAGGTGACCTGAGTAGTTTGGAGGAAGAGGCGGTGGTCGCACAGAGCCACCAGCACAGCAGAAGAGGGAGCAGGGTGCAGAAGCGGAGCGGCCGTGCCCTAGACACTACGCCCGCTACTGCCCAACGCAGCAAGGGAACGAGCGCACCAAAGTCAGCTCAAAGGAGTTCTCTAGCGTGGAAGTTCTTTAGAAAATGTGCTGATGACAGGACACGAGTGGTTTGCACCCTGTGCAATCAGAGCTTGAAGCGAGGCATAAACCTTCTCAACCTGAGCACAACCTGCATGATCAGGCATCTAAGTGCAAAGCACGAGCTGCAGTGGAGTACACACCTTCAAAACCAAGAAACGTCTCTGGCTCATCCTGCTTCCTCTTCTGCTGCAGTCTCGGCCGCTCCAGCCACATCTGTAGTGATACCGGCACCTGCCACCCCGCAAACAGACGATCTGTCAGCAACACCACCACCTGGGTCACCAACAACCATCTCCACAATGTCCCGTGGAAGCGTTCAGCTTTCCATCTCCCAAACACTTGAGAGGAAGAGGAAGTACCCCCCTACCCACCCGCGATCCCTGGCCCTGAATGCCAGCATTTCAAAATTATTGGCCTTTGAAATGCTGTCATTCCGTCTGGTGGAGACGCACAGTTTTAAAAACCTTATGTCGGTGGCTGTCCCACAGTACGTCGTGCCCAGCCGCCACTACTTTTCCAGGCAAGCCATCCCTTCCCTGCACAACCAAGTGGGGGAAAATATCAGGTGTGCACTGCGCAACGCCATCTGTGCCAAGGTCCACCTAACTACGGATACGTGGACCAGTAAGCACGGTCAGGGGCGTTATATCTCCCTAACGGCACACTGGGTAAATGCAGTGGCGGATGGGCCTGAGGCGGATAGCAATTTGGCGCATGTCCTTCCACCACCGAGGATTGCAGGGCGCTTCAGTTTGCCTCCTGTTCCTAACTCCTCCTACTCCGCTTCCTCATCCTCTACCGCCTCCTCATCCGGACAGCGTAACACCTTCACCACCAACTTCAGCACGGCCAGGGGTAAACGACAGCAGGCAGTTTTACAACTTGCCTGTTTGGGGGACAAACCACACACCGCGCAGGAGTTGTGGAGGAGCATGGAACAGCAGACAAATGAGTGGTTGCTGCCAGCGAGCCTCAAGCCCGGCCTGGTGGTGTGCGATAACGGGCGAAATCTCATAGCAGCTCTGGGCCTAGCCGGTTTGACGCACATCCCTTGCCTGGCGCATGTGCTGAATTTGGTGGTGCAGAGGTTCCTTAAAAACTACCCCGATATGTCAGAGCTGCTGCAGAAAGTGCGGGCCGTTTGTGCGCACTTTCGGCGTTCTCACCCTGCTGCTGCTCGCCTGGCAGCGCTGCAGCGTAACTTCGGCCTTCCCGCTCACCGCCTCATATGTGACGTGCCCACAAGGTGGAACTCCACCTTGCACATGCTGGAAAGACTGTGCGAGCAGCAGCAGGCCATAGTGGAGTTTCAGCTGCAGCACGCACGCGTGAGTCGCTCTGCGGAACAGCACCACTTCACCACCAATAACTGGGCCTCCATGCGAGACCTGTGTGCCTTGTTGCGCTGTTTTGAGTACTCCACCAACATGGCCAGTGGCAATGACGCCGTTCTCAGCTTAACTATCCCACTTCTATGCCTCCTTGAAAAAACAATTCGGGCGATGATGGAAGAGGATGTGGCACAGGATGAGGAGGAGGAGGAGGATGAAGAGGTAACATTTCCAAGGCTTTCAGGGCAGTCATTCGCAAGGGGCTCCGAGGGTGGGTTCCTGCACACGCAAACGCCAGGGACGCAATTGTCCAGCAGGGGCACAGTTCTGGAGGATAAGGAGGATGAGGAGGAGGAGGAGCTGGAGGAGGAGATGGAACCATGTTCACAGCAGGGTGGCACCCAGGCCAGCTCATGGCCATCACTGGTGCGTGGCTGGGGGGATACAGAGGACACGGACGATACACCTCCCACAGAGGACAGCCTTTCGTTGCCTCTGGGCAGCCTGGCACACATGAGCGATTACATGCTGCAGTGTCTCCACAATGACCGCCGAGTTGCCCACATTCTAACTTGTGCTGATTACTGGGTGGCCACGCTGCTGGATCCACGTTACAAGGACAACGTACCGTCCTTAATTCACTCACTGGAGCGCGATCGCAAGATGCGCGAGTACAAGCGCACGCTGGTAGACGCCATGCTGCTGGCATTCCCATCTGACAGCGGGGCCACAGTGGAAGCACAAGGCAGAGGAGGAGGAGGTCGCCAACGCAACCAGGGCACCGCCAGCACCTCAGAAGGCAGGGTTAGCATGGCCGAAATGTGGAAAAGCTTTGTCAGCACGCCACAACAAACAGCAGCACCAGCAGCTCAGATGGAACGTCTTAGCAGGAGGCAGCATTTTACCAACATGGTGGAGCAGTATGTGTGCACACGCCTACATGTAGTGAATGACGGGTCTGCCCCCTTCAACTTCTGGGTCTCCAAATTGGGCACATGGCCTGAGCTTGCCCTTTACGCCTTGGAGGTGCTGGCGTGCCCTGCAGCCAGTGTATTATCTGAACGGGTATTTAGCACGGCTGGGGGCGTTATAACAGACAAGCGCAGAGACAATGTGGACAAGCTCACGTTCATTAAAATGAACCAGGCATGGATCCCACGGGACTTTTCCGTACCTTATGCAGAATAGCAATGGATACCGACCTTACCCACCCATTGTTCCATTTTTGCTCTTTCTCACTCTTTTGGGGTGTACCCTCATTTAAAATTTTTGAAAAGAAGCAGTGTTGGCTACCTCGTCCTCCTCCTCAGGGCCAGATTAATGTAGGGGCTATTGGAGCTGCAGCTCCAGGCCCCTACCTTTTATATAGGCCCCGGGTTGGCCATATTCACTGTTACCGCTCTTCTGTCACTTGTAAACACAGAAGTCTGGCTTCTATGCTCGCTTCCCCAGGCAGCACCCTCAGAACCTCCCCACACAGCGTGAAGGCCGGACAAGGAGGGACAGTTGGCGATGCATGGATGTGTTTATGGGCTTCAGAGACAGCATCCCATGTTGAATTAGGCATGCATGGCTGCACCCTTCCTCCTCTGGGTGCATGGCAAGGCACGGCCCTTAAGGCACTTCAAAATCCTCAGCACCAAGCCCATGATGCTGTTAATCCGGCCCTGGTCCTCCTCCACCGCCGCTTCCACCTACACCGCCCATAGGTGTGCGCAGCCTATTGCATTAAGGTGTGCACCCCAAAGTTGAAATACACATGCATGTGTTTGCCAGCAGGGAGAGTAATGTATCGGGGCCATGTACCTGTAGGCAAGGAGAAATAGAGCAGAGCAGGTCCCAGGGAGATCTTTCCCATCTCCTCACTGGCAATGCTATGTGCCCTAGGTGATTAGGGTGTGCCCAGGCACACCCAGCACACCCTGTGCGCACGCCTATGTCACCGCCACATCCACCACCACCTCAACCTCCCTCCTACTCCATATGGGCCTCGTCCTTCAGAGATGAAGAAGAACATTGTTTTATTTTTCTGTTTTTTTTTGTTGTTTTAAGTTATTTCCCTATCCACATTTGTTTGCAGAGCACTTGCCATGCTCTTAATTACGTTTTGCTGCCATTTGCAGCACTCTAGCCCTTTCCTTTGGTGTTTTAGAGCCATTTTAGTGCCTTAAAGTTCGGGTCCCCATTGACTTCAATGGGGTTCGGTGTCCGGGAAAAGTTCGGTAAAAGTCCGGGACACGGACCCGGACTTTTTTTTAAAGTTCGGCCGAACCCGTCGAACACGGACATCTAGGTGTCCGCTCAACCCTATTTATATATAAAGCAGCACCAGATTTTGCACACTCCAGTTTTAGTAAATCATCCCCTGTGAGTCTGTGCAGCATAACTTGCAATCTGCTATAAGGCGATTTCTCCAGAAACATCTAAAGAATATTTTTTAAGCAATTATTTTTAAGTACGCTATGTGAATGGGAGTGCATAAACATACAGTGGGGTTTTGTTTCAAATCTGTCTTCAAAAAAAGAGATACAATTTAAAGCTGAACTCCTCCCATCACTATTTTGGTATCTTTCCATGTGTTATTATGCCCTTAGGTCTGCAGTATAGACTTTTGAGATCCCTTTACCTAAACAAGTACAAAAAATCACCTGTGTTAGGCTTCTGTTGCACTTCTGCTAACCCTGACACTAGCACTGCAACTATGATTGATATCATCACTGGTGTCATGTCCTGCCCCCTGGGTATGCTTTTCCATTCACAAAGCACAGCATATGATGAAGCTGTGGCTGTGTGAGCATATTCACGAATTATTATTATTATTACTACACAGGATTTATATAGCACCAACAGTTTGCACAGCGATTTACAACATGAGGGCAGACAATATAGTTACAATACAATTTAATACAAGAGGAATCAGAGGGCCCTACTCGATAGAGCTTACAATCTAAAAGGAAGGGATAAGGCTCCGTTCACACGTAGGCGTTTTGGGGCGTTTTTGGGGAGTTTTTCTGCTCTAGGATCAGCTCTCAAAATGCCCAACAAGACAAATCCTATTCATTTCAATGGCCCCTGTTCACATCTGAGCGTTTTGACGCTGTGAGCAAAACGCCCAACGCTCAAAAAAGTACATGAGCTTCTTTTTGGGCAGATTACAGGCGTTTTCCATTGGTTTCTATTCAATCTAAAAATGCCTGCACAAAAAATGCCTGTAAAAACGCCTGTAAATCGTGGTAAAAATCGCGGTAAAATCGCGGTAAAAAAAAACGAGCGAAAACGCTACGCTCAGGTGTGAATGTAGCCTAAGTGATACAGAAGGTAATAACTGTGGGAGATGAGCTGATTGAGAAAATCAAAGCACAGTTAGATGAAGGCAAGATAGGCTTCTCTAAAGAGAAAGGTTTTTGTGGATCGCTTAAAAGTGGACAGAGCAGGAGATAGTCAGGCAAATTGGAGTAGAAAGTTCCAGAGGGTTAGAGAGGCTCGGGAGACATACTGGAGGCCAGCATCGGCGGAGATGCAGGAGCTAGACAGCAGGAGATCTTGGGAGGAACAAAGAGAACAATTTGATTGGTACTTGGAGACAAGGTTAGTGATGTAGCTGGGGCAGAGTTCTGGATGGCTTTGTAAATTGTTAATTTTTTTTCATTGGTGGAGGAGTCTGGCAGCAGCATTCATGATGAACTGAAGGGAGGATAGCCTATCTAAAGGTAACCCAATGAGGAGGGAGTTGCAGTAGTAACGGTGAGATATAACCAGGGAGTGAATTAGAAGCTTTGTGGTGTCATTGGTGTAAGCAGTGTATTTGGAGATATTGCAGATGTTGATGTGGCAAGATTTGGACTGTGATTAGATGTGGGGCTGAAAGGAGAGTTCAGAGTCCAGAATTACTGCTAGCAACATGGCATGTGGGGATGGACTGATTGTTGTGTCATCGATCGTGACAGAGAAATCAGAGAAGGGGCATGTGGGGGAGGAAATATTAGGAGCTCAGTTTTGGACAGATTGAGTTTGAGGAAGTATTTTGACATCTAAACTTTTTTGTCTGTCAGTAAATTAATGACGAGGAGGCATATGGATTGATCTGATGGGCAAAAAGATAGATTTAGTTGTCATCGGCATAGAAATTATATTGAAAGCCATGGGAGGCTATCAGCTGACTTAGGGAGGGGGTGTAGATTGAGAATAAGAGAGGTGCAAGAACAGAACCTTAGGGAACCCTAATGGCAAAAAGAGGAGGAGAAGAGGAGAAAGAATTGTGACACTGAAGGTGCGGTGGGATAGATAAAAGGAGAACCAAGAGTACAGTCACGGAGACCAAAGGAGTGGAATTTATTGAGGAGGAGGAAGTGGTCAACTGTATGAAAGGCAGCAGAGAGGTCCAGGAGTAGGAGTACATAATAGTGACCATTGGTTTTAGCTGTGCGTAAATAGCTTGTGAGTTTTAGGAGAGCAGTTTCTGTGGAGTGTTGCAAGTGAAATCCAGACTGGAAGGGGAACAAGATTATTCTCAGTGAGGTGGTAGCTCAGACAGTTGTAGATCAGGCATTCAAGGAGTTAAAGAAGAGCAAGGAGATAGGTTGTAGGTTGTTATGATTGGTGGGATCCAGCAAGGTCTTTTTAGGTATGGGTGTGACCAGTGCACATTTTAGAGAATTTGGGAAGATGCCAGCAGAAAAGGAGAGATTGAAGATGTCAGTTAGAGAGTATAGAATAGAGCCAGAGGGTGACCATAGTATTTGCAAGGAAACATGGTCCAGGTGGTTAGGTGGGCATTAGAAAAACATTTAGCAACCTCGTCCATAGTAGCAGGGTTGAATGAGGGAAGTATTGAGTGTACGCAAGGACATGTAAAGATAATAAAATAATGGCGCCCAGAGTTTAGCTTTAACATGTTGAACATAGTATATGCAGTGTGAATTATTTTGTATTAAAACCTGTTTTTCACTTTAATGTGGCTATTTAATGGGGGCCCAGATGTAACCTTATATAAGGTTGCAAGGTTTCCTACCCTAAACACCAAACCTCCAGCAGACACAAATAACAAAACATTCTAAGCCACCTGGCTCTTAGGCTCAGTTCAGCCGCAGTTGCAGTATCTTTTTGCACAGGCCCACTCTTGGCATCGAAAAAAGGTTCTCCAGCCCCCCCCCCCCGGACCCGCTAGTTTTTGGGCCTCCCAGACCCTCTTTTGGCCTCCCAGGCCCACGTAGCTGTCCTGACTTTAGCAGGCTTTGGTCAGAAGTCCCTCACACAAGGGATGCAGTCTTTGATAGGAACAACCAGGTTTACTGACAGGACTGTGTCTCCAAATGGCAGCAACTGCCCTGAGCTTTGCTCAAATCTGGCTTATAATGATCCTGCACACCTATATCCTCACACAGGCTGCAGGCAATTAGCAAAGCCCGAACACAGGATTGAAAGTTCTGTCCCACACAAGACAACTTGGAACCTTCAAGCTCCAGGCCCTGATCCGGAACTAAAAACAGTTTTCTCTGCTCATAAACCACCTGCTGGAGCTTCCTAAACTGGATCTTTGAGAGTCCTATGTCTTCTCTATACCAATTTACTAAATTCTCATATGGCAGGGCCTTCCATTGTCACAATACTTATTTTGGAATTTGATCAAGCAATGCACCTAGAGCCACAAGGGGTCTTCCTGTGCCCTTTTATTTGGTGAACCTACTTGCTCTTAGTAATTCAACCCTATTATGTAGGGCTTCTTGGCAACTCAAAAACCGACTGACAATGCTCCCTCTTTTTCAGACCTATTGTAATAAAACAAACAATATAAGGAAAGCTATATATATATATATATATATATATATATATATAAAATGCTAGATGGAAAATCAAGCCGCTAAAATGATCATTTCACACACATGCATAATCTGTATACTAGTGATCAATTGATATCGGTTTTTCGTTGTCGATACCGATACTGATATTTTGGCCAATGCATATCGGTATCGGCTGATATTGGTCGATATTTTCTTACATTTAAAAATACATTTTTTTTTTTTATCACTTGACAGGTACTGTTGTGGAGGGATCTGGGGGTCCTCCAAACCCCTCCTCTGCACTTAAAAGCATTCCAAACGCCAAGTTTGGCTGTTTTGAATGCTGTCATTTTTTTGAATCTGGCGCCAGTACCCAGAAGTGATGTCATGACTTATATTTTATATGCTTATATCTTTAATTTGTACATATGTGAGTGGCACATTCAATAACATTTGTAAACGGAATTATTCTATGTGACATCATTTTACCCTTACATGAGCAATATCGGCTAGTTCCGGGGCCGATACAGATACATCAGCAAAAGTCAACATCGGCCCTCGATATATCGGCCTTGCCGATAATCGGTCGATCCCTACTGTATACAGTACAGTATGGGTTTATGCAGTACAGTGTTTATGCAGTCAGTAGACCCTATAGGTATTAGTCTTATGTTGAGAAAGCAGTTTTGATATTTTGGAAAAATTGTTATCAACTGGATGATCTCACATATCCTAGACTGTTAAGCCCAGTACACATGGGCGGAATGTCATGCGACATCGGCTGGGTAAATAAAAAACAGCCGATATTGTTCGGCCAGCTCCTGGTGGACGAACATGCTGGAAAGCCAGTAGACAACCAGCTCCCGATCAGCGCTCTCAGCCAATGGCTGAGAGCGCTGACCAGAGTGTTCTGGCATGAGTAGCTATCCCATTGTCAAAACACAATAGTATAGCAGGGGAGATCGCTGTGCTAACATCAAATTTGCAGTACAGTGGCTCCGATCGGACGTGTGAGTTTTTTTTTTTTGTGTACCAGGATTTAGGCTCACTATTCAAGTATTTGTTAATATGTAGGATTGACAAACTATTTAGTATTTTATATATTTTCAATACTCTCCTGTCCTGAAAGTAACATATAAATCTTTACAGCCTCGTCAAAGAATACAAAGAAACCAAAACTGGTCAGTGGTTTTCTATGACGTTAACATGTTGATATATAAAATCTTTCAACAACGTCATCATCACCATACAAGAACACCTAACTGAGTTGGCTCTGGTTTAGCGTGCACAGCTGAGCTAATGCAGCACCCCTATCAATTGTATGAATGGCCATGTTGAAGCTTGGGGAGTGTTTGTTTAAAGTTTTCAAGTCTCAGCAGAGGCACATGGCCAGAATTTGACTTCCAAATCTGTGCAGTAAAATAACTGTGAAATTGTTATATAATATAAATAAAGACCCTGCCAATGAAAATAAGCAGGTGACAACTTCAGTCAGACTCTGAAACAAGTGCACTTTTATAATTTTAGTTGTGGGGGGGAATTAGAGTTAAAAACACAATGTTGGCTGGATTTTCAGCTAAATGTTACGTCTGATGGCATAGCACATAGTACTCCCTTTTTTAAAGGAACAGTCTTATTTGGGAGATACATTTTCCTGCCCGTTTTTTTGGTCTTAAGTAAGCTTCCTGTGATGTATGAATGCTTTCTAAATCTTGTTCTCTTTGTAAAACTTTATTTAAATGCTTTAGAAGATGCCCTGCAGTCTAATATAACTTTCAATTTTTGGGTGAAGTCAAGAAGCCTTCCCATTTAGATATACCGTGAGTGAATAAGCCGGGGTTCCCTTCACTAAAGTTTTGCTAATCGTGCTAGAAGTTGAAACTTTGAAAACTTTTAGGTATATGAAGGGAAAATCTGGTAATTCAATTCTAACCATTTGTGGGGCTTATAAGTATTTGTAAGGCTATTGTGGGGCTTTCATCAACCAAAGGCATGGTAAATAAGGTACTGCCTAATGGACATGTACTATCGCTAAAATTAATAAAAATTAAACCAGCACCTCTCTTTGCATGGTATTGTCAGCTCTCCTTAAGGCCTGGTTCACACTAGTACGATTTCAGATGCGACTTGAGTCGCACAGAATCGCACGGAAATGAAGATCACTTTGTTTTCAATGTCTGTTCACATCAATGCGACTCAGCAGAGGGAGATTTTGGAAAAGGTTCCTGTACTACTTTGGTGCAATTCCAGTGCGATTTTGGTCCCATAGAATATACAAGCCTTATCAAATTTGCATTCAAGTAGCACTACATGATCCCACTGAAAGTGATAACACTCTACTGCCCTAGTCACAGTTTGTAAAAAAAATAAATCAAAGAAAAAAAAAATTGAAATAAAAAAATGAAAAACGATTTAACATACTGTCAGCAGCCAGTATCCCTGATCACAGCCACACCGGTCATATGGTGATGCTGCTGTACTGCTCTAGTTAAAGTATGTAAAAAAAAAATAAAAAATGTTATTTAATTTCTTTAGTTTACAAAAAATTTTGACAAAATATTACAACTTCAAAAAATAACTCACAATGCCTCTTACTAAATACCTTGGACTGTTTACTTCCTGAAGAGGGGTCATTTGGGAGTATTTGTACTGTCTTCACATTTTAGGACCTCAAGAAATGAGATGGCCGTCAGTACATAAGGATTGAATAATTTTCAAATATATACAGCAGGGCTCAAAATTTCAAGGCATGAGCTACTTACTAGCCAGGCCTTAAGAGTTACTCGCCACTTGTTGCCCCACCCAAACCCTACCCTGGTCTGCCCCTAAACACGCCCTTGTAAAATATCTCATAAAATTAAAAGTTTTATTCAGAATTAAGTTACAAAAAAATATTAACAACAACAACAACAAAAACAACAACTTTAGAGTACCCACAGCGTGCTCCCTTAAATGCAGAGTGACCACAGCATGCCCCCTTTCAATGCAGAATGCCCACAACGTGCCCCCTTCAATTCAGAGTGACCACAGCATGCCCCTTAAGTGCAGAGTGCCCACAGTGTGCCCCCTTTCAATGCAGAGTGCCCACAGCATGCCCCCTTAAATGCAGAGTGACCACAGCGTGCCCCCTTTCAATGCAGAGTTCCCACAGCGTGCCCCCTTAAATGCAGAGTGCCCAAAGCATGCCCCCTTTCAACGCAGAGTGCCCACAGCATGCCCCCTTCAATGCAGAGTGACCACAGCATGCCCCCTTTCAATGCAGAGTGCCCACAGCGTGTCCCCTTAAATGCAGAGTGCCCACAGCATGCCCCCTTCAATGCAGAGTGACCACAGCGGGCCCCCTTTCAATGCAGAGTGCCCACAGCATGCCCCCTTTCAATGCAGAGTGCCCACAGCATGCTTCCTTCAATTCAGAGTGACCACAGCGTGCCCCCTTTCAATGCAGAGTGCCCACAGCGTGCCCCCTTAAATGCAGAGTGACCACAGCGTGCCCCCTTCAATGTAGAGTGACCACAGCATGCCCCCTTCAATGCAGCGTGCCCACAGCATGCCCCCTGTCAATGCAGAGTGCCCACAGCATGCCCCCTTAAATGCGGAGTGACCACAGCATGCCCCCTTTTAATGCAGAGTGCCCACAGCGGGCCCCCTTCAATGCAGAGTGCCCACAGCGTGCCCCCTTAAATGCAGAGTGACCACAGCATACCCCCTTTCAATGCAGAGTGCCCACAGCGTGCCCCCTTAAATGCAGAGTGCCCACAGCGTGCCCCCTTTCAATGCAGAGTGCCCACAGCGTGTCCCCTTCAATGTAGAGTGGCCACAGTGTGCCCCCTTTCAATGCAGAGTGCCTACAGCGTGCCCCCTTAAATGCAGAGTGCCCACAGTGTGCCCCCTTAAATGCAGAGTGCCCACAGCATGCCCCCTTAAATGCAGAGTGACCACAGTGTGCCCCCTTTCAATGCAGAATGACCACAGCGTGCAGAGAGACCAGCGTGCACTTACCTGATGCAGCGGCGGCTTCTCCTCAATCCTCCGCGTCTCCTGAGTCCTCCTCCTCCTCCTTGGCCAATGGCAATTGTTCACCTTTCGGTCAATCAGGAAACGGGTCTCAGACCCGCTTCCTGATTGGCCAGGAGGAGGATCAGGAGGAGGATCCGTGTGACAATAGCGAATATTCATTCGCTATTGTCACACAATGGGTGGGCTCAGGGCGCACTGCTCTGCACCCCGGGTCCACCCTTTTTTTACAGCACAGCCCTTACTCGCCATCCTCATCATTCCACTCGCAAAATGCGAGCAGGCGAGTGGAATTTTTGAGGGCTGATATACAGTATATACCATAGATTGTAACTTTCCTACATAGTGTAGGATAATAGTAAATAATAGCGTCGATAATAGTAAATAATATGCATTGATTTGGGGTTTTTTTAACCAAAGAAATGTAGCAGAATACATGTTAACCTAAATTTATGAAGAAAAAGGAAAATTTCCTATTAAATACTTTCCGTAATTTTTCTTTTCCCGATGGACTCCATGGCAGCATACGTATGAGTTTACCCCGCCTCCACTCCTCCCCTATAGGACCCCACTCCCATAAAACTTTGCTCTGAGCCAGTTCCACTAGCCTACTCATGACTCTGGGAGGGAACTCCTTCTGCCATGGAGTCCATCAGGAAAGGAAAATTACGGTAAGTAATTGATAGGAGATTTTAAGTTTTCCTGACACACTCCATTGCAGCATACGTATGGGAAATAACTAGCAATTCACACCTGGGTGGGCAATGGCAGAACAAAAGAAAAGGGTTTAATATACACTGTCAACCGACAGGATTTGTAAACCAAAAATTAACAGAAGATAAAAAGGCCGGCTCTACACAATAATGAGCCATTAATGTATTGATCGGGGACCACAAGGCTGCCCTACGGATTACATTGGGAACCACATGCTGCAAAGCCACCCAGGATGTGTACACTCTCCTGGTTTAGTGAGGGGTCACCATCCCCAGGGAGTCAAGCCCTCAGCTCTGTGAGCCTGTCAGATGGCCCAGACAATCAATGCCACAATTGTCCTTAATGAGGCACGTTTCCCTTTGTCCTTTCTGGCAAAAAGAATGAACCGGTGTTCTGAAGCCTGAAGGAAGCTGTAGCTTGTAGATATAACTTCACAATATCTGAGAGATTTCTTAAACCAAAGGAAGGCACTGTTGAGAGTCAAACTCAGGATTCCCTGTTTACTAGACATGCGCTTTAACCAACTAAGCCACGGTGCGACCTCTCCCGCGTCTAAAGGACACAAGTTAGTTTTCCAAAGGTTGGCAGAACAATTTCTTGGTTTCCATGAAAGACTGATGTACCCTTGGGAATTGAGTCAAGCATAGGTAAAAGCACCACTCGAACTGGAAGAACGTTAGGAAAAGTTTTCTATGACCAGTGAATCAATCTCTGAAGCTTTTTATGCCGACGTGATAGCCAGAAGAAAGGCAAACATGACAGAGAGGCCTTTAATGGATACAGCCCTAGAACACTCTGCTCCAATTCCCGAGAGGGAGTTGAGAACAAGAGGGAGATTCCGTTTGAAAAACCTCCGCTTACTCTGAATTGTTGGACAGGAAAATATGCCTAGACCTGAAAACACCTGTGAAGACAGATAAAGCTGACACTTGTACTCTAAAGGAGCTGATTAATAGAGCCAGATCTAAATCCGACTGGAGGAAGCCCGGATTATTTAGAACTTCTAGATCAGTATATGATCTGTCAGCTGCAGACATGTATCGCGCAGCCTTTGACCAGATTCTCCCATACACTTTGTGTTCACTCTCCTAGCATTCAAGAGAGAGAGAGATGACTCTGGGGGAGCAGCCGAGGACCTCCAATCTCAAGAACCAGACCGTCAGACATAGCAGTGCTGGACATGGATGTAGAAATTCACCCAATAATAGAAAGTCTGGCCTGATGAGAAGGGGCACTGGGTTCCGGTAGCTGAACAGTGCTACAGGGGGAACCATGGCCTAATTGACCAATAAGGCATCACTGCCATTACCTCCACAACTTCTGTTCAGGGATTTCGTAAAAACCTGAGGATGACCAGGACTTGAAGAAATGCACAGGACTCCCTGCATTTCCAATGATCTGTCAGGCCATCTGTGCCTGAAAAACCTCCACATGTAGGGACCATTCCTTGTTGTCCAACTGGACTCTGGAAACGAAGTCTGTTAGAATATTCTGGACTCCGGGGAAATAAGCCTCCAAGATATAGGCTCGATTCTTCTGAGCCCAATACATGATTGGCTCTGCTTCCTGTTATAGAGAAGAGGCTGTGAGTCCCCCCTTGTCTTTTTACGTAGGACACCGCCGTAGTGTTGACTAGCCTAAGAACACTGACACTCCCTAAGTAATATGGTGACAGGCCTGTAGGGTGCCGAAGGCTGCCTGTAGTTTTAGAATGTTCAACACAATCTTGTGAAATTGACAGCCAGGCCTGCCTTGAGCAACTCCGACAGGCAGCGAGTCCACCCATCCCATATTGGTGGTATTGACTGTGATTGTGAACCAGGAAATGGGGCAATAGAAAGGCAAAATGAGCCAGATTCTCCATTGCAGCCACCGGGGGACTCACTCTCCAGACTGAGCTTATGTAGATGACCTGAATTCTGCTTCCTGGCTCCCAATGCTGGAGAAATACCTTCTGGAAGGGCAGCATTCTCCGGAGTGTCCACTTGACCATAGGATCTGTAGACAACATAATGTTGATCATTTTAGACACTGAAAGCTGCGCAGGTGGGAAGAAGACAGAGTCAGGAGTATTCTGTTCCAGAACATCAGGATCCAGAGACAAAGCAATGGTCCTCTTGATTAAGTTGAACTGAGCCCCGAGGCACACAAGAAACAGAGTGGGCTCCAGGTGTCTTTTCCAAAATTAGCCGTAAGCTGAATTTCGAGGAGCAGCTGCCCTCTGTCTTGGGACAGTAGGAGAAGAACAAGTAACTATGTAGGTGTATGCTCCTTGCTTTGATAAAGACCTTAACAAAAAAAAATAAGATCCTTAAGCCCCCGTTCACACTAAGGCGACCTGTGAGGCGACCTGGTCGCCTCACAGGTCGCCGTAGGTCGCCTCCCATAGGGAAGCTGCGGACCCGTTCTAATAGGAGCCACACAAGTCGCTCCGACTTAGAAAAAGGGTCCGGAGCTTCTTTGGGGCGACCAGGAGGCGACCGCCATAGACTTCAATGTTATGAAGTCCGTGGCGGCCGCTCCGAGGTCGCGGCACGCTGCTCGCACCGCGACCTTGGAGGTCGCGGTGCGAAGTAGCGTCGCTTGCATGTGAACGGGGGCTTAAACACACAGGGTGATGTTGAAAGCCCAAATAGTAAACAAGCAAGCTAGAGATAGTCTTGACCTACGGTGAACCGAAGGAACTTGTGGAAGTCTTCTACAATGGGCACATGAAAGTAGACATCTTTAGGTCTATTAGAAATGAGCCAGTCACCTGGCTGGACCCCATATGGATCAGGGACAATGTTTCCAACTTGAACTTCTCCATTTGATGAAAATTGATTTTGGTACTCGAGGTCTAAAATCAGCCTCCGCAAGCTGCTCCTCTTCATGACCATATAGAGAGGCGAGTACATGCCCTGAAATCTCTCGCATCCTGGGACTGGCACAGCAGCACTTTGCAACACCAGTGACTTTATGTAATACAAGAGTATATGCTTAATTTTACCTCAGAGTGAGGCAAAATTCATAGAAATGAATCCGACATAAGGAGGACTTCTGAAGGACCATGCATGACCTGCAAAGACTGCTTTGACGTTTCAATAGTCTGAGCTTCAAACTCAGTAGCTTCTTGGATACCCAACGTCAAGCTTTTAGCATACTACTGAGGGGATATCTGGCCTCTTCACCAGCTCTTCCTAAAATCCAGACCTGGTCTGTAAAAAAAAAAAAAATGTGCCACCTAGCAGGCGCCAGTCCTGAGGCAAGACCCAACTTGCTGACTGTGGCCCGGGTTACGGTGCTGACCAGCTTGCCAAAAGATGAAGCTCCCTCAAAGGGATTTTACACTAGGCCTGTCAGAGGCTGGATCAGCAAGCCCAGGCCCCAGCCATAGCACTCACTTTGCCGTAACTGACGGGAGCAAAAGCCACACCACTATGCAGATGATGTCAATTGGAGCCTCACCATGGAAACCGACACCAGCTCCGGCTCCAGAACTACTGAGTTTCTGAAAACACTCTTGAATACTGCGTCTGCATTCTCCTTTCATGTTTCCATCACTTTATACATGACCACAAGAGCCCTTGCCTACTTTCAGGTCATTCAGTGCATCTTCCAAGGAAGAGCGACATGCTTGCTTTCCTCATTAAGGCCTCAACTAGAGAGGCAGCCTTTAGATGCTTCACATCCTTATCTCTGAACGGATAGAGCTTGGCCATCTTGCTCAGAAGGGAGGTATATCTAGCGAACTTGCTCCACTCATCCAAAATGAGAACCCCCCCCCCCCCCGCTAGGGGTGCTTAAAGAACTTACTCTTTCTTTGCAGGAGACTCTACAGGTTCTTATTCGTGTAAATGCCCCCTTCTTTGTCTTGACCAAGAGCTTCACAAAGGCTCTTCACAAAGGCTCTGCCTCACTTTCTGAGGTCTTCATAGATGGATGGCTTGGTTAGGATTGTCCAGTCCTTCCTGGCCATCCCTAGTTGGATAACACACTGTAACGGCTGTTGGACTTTGCGTGTGGCTTGTACCCCACTCTTTAAGGGTTTTCTGCACTACGCGCCTCACCAGAGATTACATTTGCTGGAAATCACCATCCTCTTTTCCAACCGCCTGGGCTGAGTATGGCTCACACAGAGACTTGCCTTCTGGGACGTAAGTCCTGCATCCGCCGCAGGCACCTTCCTTGGAGTGGATGACATGGCGATGGATGTGGTGCCTAAAGGAGAATTTAGAGCTTCTGCTATGAATACTGGACCTTGACGGTTACCAATGACAACTGAATCTGGAAGAAGAATGTTGATGTAGTGACCTAATGAGGTTTTTATCTAATGTAGTGTATTGTTAATCTGACCTAGAAGGACTTAAAGACCTAAAAAGACAAAACAAAATAGGGTAAAAAGGAAAACGGATAAAAACTCAAAAGGAGTGCCCAGGCAAACAAGGAAAGGAAAGGGTTAAACACACCCTCTCATCCCTGCTACACAAGGGGGGGGGGGTGGGGGCAGTGATACATCCGTTGTGTGGAAACTGCACAGGTGAAAGAACCATCAGGATCACACACACACAGGCAGCAGATAAGGGTGTTATTGCAGAGCACATACCTGTGATGATTGCACACAGCATTTAGGGAAACTGCTGCAAGTTGCCCACAGAGAAATCTCAATATCAACAGTACTGACCAGTGATTGAATTTCTCCACGCTAATGACACTATCGCCGCCCACAGCGCGCATGTGCTGGGTCCCTGGGCAGGAGTAATCCAGGGACACCAGGCTAGAAGAGAGAGTGGCAGCTTGGAAAGCAAATGCTCTCCAGCCGCCATAAATTGAAAGACACTAGAGTCAGGGAAGAAAAACAGACAAACACACACAACTGCAGCCATGGAATATGCAAAATAAAAGTATATATAATCACACACGGCATTACCATGCCTGGATCCAGAACACGCTGCTGCACGGGCCCAGGGTGTTTATGGCCACCTCCTAATAGCAAGGCTCTTAGGCCGTACTGCCACTTTGCTTGCCAATGGCCAAGCTTAAGCTCTTCATGGCACCTAATCCATTGCTCTTCTCCAACCCGCTAATAGCTGGGGACTGCTGGAGACTCCACATGGCACCGAATCCATTGCCCTTTTCCACCCCGCTAATAGCTGGGGAATGCTGGAGACTCCATAGGACTTCCGGGGCACAGCTTGCCGAACAACCAGATCTCAATCGTGGACACTTCATCTAAGGTAAGACTTTAACCATTCTGGTCTATAGGAGGAGGACAAAAAAGGAACTAAGTCTCTGGCACAGAGCAAAGATTTATGGGAGTGGGGTCCTATAGGGGAGGAGTGGATGTAGGGTTAACCCATACATATGTTGCCATGGAGTCTGTCAGAAAAGATTATTTATTCATTTGCAAAATATTATAACAGAAACAAAGAAAAAAAAGCTCTATCTGTCTCAATAAAATGATAAAAAAAATATTTTGGGTACAGTGTTGCCTGACTGAGTAATTGTCCTTCACAGTGTGAGAGCTCTGAAATTTGAAAATTGGCCTGGGTAGGAGATGGGTGAAAGTGTTGGATATTGGGGTGGTTTACATGGTCCTCTTCCATAGGCTGGTTCAAGATAAACACAATATTGTATTGCCCATGCCAATTTTTACTTTATTCATTGCTGTAGCAGCGCATTCACAAATAATTGTATGATAGTAAATAGAGTACAGGGAGCATACACTATTGATTAAGGACCTAAACTAACAAAGGGGAGTTGAGTAGAGGTCCTATTTAACCAGTGGCGGCCCGTGCATAGCGGGCGCCAGGGCGCCGCCCCCCTACCCCTAAAAAAAAAGAAAAAAAAAATGATAGCGAACAAATAAAGTTTAAAAAAAAAAATTGGGTTCGCCGGCCTTTGTAGGGGAAGTGGTGGCTAGGGGGGGGGTGGGGTTACGTCCCAGAAGAGGCGCCGATCGGCAGCCTTCTGGGGGCGTAACCCGATCGCAAGTCCTTGCGATTGGACACCCCCACTTTCGGATATCCTGGCTGTGATTGGTCCAGTCTCCAGCCTGGACCAATCATCATCCAAGACATCCGATCCCTGACGTCACAATGGGGGCGGTGCCGGTGCGTGAGTCATTTACTCACCGTCACCGCCGCTCGGAGGACGAGGGAGAAGCCGCACTCCTTCCCGCCGCCGCCGTCGCAGAGAGGATCGAGGAGGGAAGAACCCACCGCCGCCGCCGCCAGGTAAGTGCATTAAATTGAAGGGAGCACGCACGCTGCACTCTGCATTGATTGGGGTACATTGCTGTGGGCACTCTGCATTTATTGGGGTACATTGCTGTGGCACTCTGCATTGATTGGGGGACAATGCTGTGGGCACTCTGCATTTATTGGGGGACAATGCTGTGGGCACTCTGCATTTATTGGGGGACAATGCTGTGGGCACTCTGCATTTATTGGGGTACAATGCTGTGGGCACTCTGCATTTATTGGGGTACAATGCTGTGGCGCTCTGCATTTATTGGGATACAATGCTGTGGCACTCTGCAATCATTGGGGTACAATGCTGTGGGCGCTCTGCATTTATTGGGGTACAATGCTGTGGCGCTCTGCAATCATTGGGGTACAATGCTGTGGCGCTCTGCAATCATTGGGGTACAATGCTGTGGCACTCTGCAATCATTGGGGTACAATTCTGTGGCACTCTGCAATCATTGGGGTACAATTCTGTGGCACTCTGCAATCATTGGGTTACAATGCTGAGGCGCTCTGTATTTATTGGGGTACAATGCTGTGGCGCTCTGCATTTATTGGGGTACAATTCTGTGGCGCTCTGCATTTATTGGGGTACAATGCTGAGGCGCTCTGTATTTATTGGGGTACAATGCTGTGGCGCTCTGCATTTATTGGGGTACAATGCTGTGGGCACTCTGCAATCATTGGGGTACAATGCTGTGGCACTCTGCAATCATTGGGGTACAATGCTGTGGCACTCTGCAATCATTGGGGTACAATGCTGTGGCACTCTGCAATCATTGGGGTACAATTCTGTGGCACTCTGCAATCATTGGGGTACAATGCTGTGGCACTCTGCAATCATTGGGGTACAATGCTGTGGCACTCTGCAATCATTGGGGTACAATGCTGTGGCACTCTGCAATCATTGGGGTACAATTCTGTGGCACTCTGTAATCATTGGGGTACAATGCTGAGGGCACTCTGCAATCATTGGGGTACAATGCTGTGGGCACTCTGCATTTATTGGGGTACAATGCTGTGGGCACTCTGCAATCATTGGGGTACAATTCTGTGGCACTCTGCAATCATTGGGGTACAATGCTGAGGGCACTCTGCAATCATTGGGGTACAATGCTGTGGGCACTCTGCATTTATTGGGGTACAATGCTGTGGGCACTCTGCAATCATTGGGGTACAATTCTGTGGCACTCTGCAATCATTGGGGTACAATGCTGTGGCACTCTGCAATCATTGGGGGACAATGCTGTGGGCACTCTGCAATCATTGGGGACAATGCTGTGGCGCTCTGCAGTGATTGGGGACAATGCTGTGGCGCTCTGAATTGAAAGGAGCATGCACGCTGAACTCTGCATTGTGGGGGCACAGCACAGTGTTTATTGCATTGAAGGGGGCACAGCACAGTGTTCATTGCATTGAAGGGGGCACAGCACAGTGTTCATTGCATTGAAGGGGGCACAGCACAGTGTTCATTGCATTGAAGGGGGCACAGCACAGTGTTCATTGCATTGAAGGGGGCACAGCACAGTGTTCATTGCATTGAAGGGGGCACAGCTTCAAAGTCACGCAATTTTTTTACTGCGTTTTTTGGCGCGAAGCAATACCTATTACATTTTTCTTTTTGCGCCCCCCCAAAAATTTTGAGCACCAGCCGCCACTGTATTTAACTGTTTATTATTTTAGGCTCGTCTCCATGCACATGGGATTTTAAAAAAAAATGCCAGTTCCCTTGGCAGGAAAAGACGCTCAAATACTGCTGAGCGTTTTTGTACACAGTTTAGTCGAGTTTAGTCGGGTTTAGCGATTTTCCTGCTAGAAAGCTCCAATCAGAAACGTAAACCAGAAGGGTTTTTTTTTCCTTCTTCTAAATGCTAAGCTCAAAATATGCTTGTAATCCTCCTAATGTGCATTGACACATAGGATAACATTGAGCTGCTTCTGCAGGCAAACCCAAAACTCTTGTAGAAGTAGAGATTTTTAAGCCAGTGAGTGACCATGGATCCAAAAGTTGGCTATACGGCCTCATGCACACAGACATTTTTTTTTAACTCTCCTAGAAGCCAGCCGTGTTTTTGCAGAAAAAATGCCTGATGCTTGTAAAAGTGTTCAAAGCTTTTACTATCTCTTAGGAGCTTTTACAGGCATCAAGCTCTTGGGCATTAAATCATTTCATTAGCCAGAATAAATTATTTATTCTGGCCATTGAAATTAATTAATGCTCAAGCACTTGCGTTTAAGGCGCATTTAGCAGCTTTTAGCAGCTTCTAGCAGCTTTTATTAGCGTCAAGCGCTTTTTCTGCCCACACTTTGCTGCTCCTGGATGCACTGGCAGTGGGTTTTTTCACAAGCACGCTATGAGCCGCGGCATTCACTATCATTGTTCATTGATGCTTGTTTTATCTACGTTTTTTTAAGTACATTCCTAATAAAAGGTTGAAACCTGTTAAAACGTACTGCGGTGTGGTGTGATATAATTTCACACTGAAGTTGGTGCAGAGGTCTCATCCTTTCCTTTCAGCACAAGTTTGGACTGTATAAATTTATGTGGTTTTAGCGCTGCATGTGGACTTTTTATGGTATTTTTATTTTGTCATCAACAAAGTGTATTCTGGCTGCTAATATAAAATGTATATTTATTGTAACGGATCAACCGCCCCCCCCCCCCGACCGGGCACCTCCGTTGACGGATGCTCCTAATGCTTCCCGAGGGCTCCAAGCACTCCACCAGACACCATAAACACCTCAGAACCCCACAAACCACCGCAGCTTGGTTAGGGTCTCGCCATCTCCTACCCACCCTGGACCTACGACAAGGCTCCAGGTTCCCATGGGTGACCCTCTCTTTCCCCAGAGAGTGAAGCAGGAACAAGAACAAGCTCTTACACAATCTCTTACAAGAGCTTAGTGATTATCCAAGGGAGTATGAAGGACATAGCAATCCCTTGTAGCATATTCCCCCAATGAGAGACAGGACTCTAGATTGAGGGTGAAGTAACTCAAACGTTATTGAACAAGAAACAGACTTTTATACAGTTTTCCCCCACAAGGTTACCGCCCAGGTGGACCTTGTGGAGAACATGACATGACATTCACAATCCAATAGAGTTTTACACTCCCATACAGTGTACACAATCCCTTCCCTTTGGCTGATAACAGTAGCATATGCAGATGAAAGTGTATACAGGAACACAATTAACCTAAACTAATTATCTAGCCATCTGGACAGAACAATGTGAGATCATTAACATTTAACAATGGGACAGACACAATCCACATTCCAATTCAATACACAAACAATAAGAAAGCCTGTCTGAAGCATGCAGGGACATGGAATACATACATTATTTAGGAGCCTTGCCTCCCTCGGGACTCGCACTCCTGATGGCAGCCATTGGCTCCTGCTGCTGTCAATCACAGCCATTGCACCAATCAGGAGACAGAGGGGGTACGTGCCTGCTTGGGACCCCCCAGAGGAAGCTGCTTTCTGCTTCTTGCTGTGGGGGCACCTGGCAGAAGGCAGAAGCCCCGCACGCATATGCAATTGGTGATACCATCACACTTGTGAGATGTCGTCACGAAAGTCAGGGTGAGAGAAATCATTTTAGCTCCAGACTTCCTGAGTAACTCTAAACTGGTAACCTGTAAAGTATTTTAAAGCGTCGTCTATGGAGATTTTTAGATACCGTAGTTTGGCGGCATTCCACGGGTGTACGCAATTTTAAAGCATGACATGTTAGCTATCTATTTACTCAGCATAACTTCATATTTTATATTTTAACAAAAAATAGATATTATATAGAGTTTGTGTGCATTAACACTTTTCCCCAAAAATTTAGTTTGAAAATCTGCTGTGCAAATACCGTGTGACATGAAAAATTGCAACATCCACCATTTTATTCTCTAGGTCCTCTGAAAAAAAAAATATATATATACAATATTTGGGGGTTATAATGAATTTTCTAGCAAAAAAAAATATTTTTACATGTAGGAGAGAAATGTCTGAATTGGCCAGGTAGTTAAACTAAGAATGCTCTTAGAAATATAATAGTTCAATTAACAAAATGAAAAGTAAATTAAGTGAAGAAAAATCCAAATCCAATCAAATCAATATTTGGTGTGACCACCCTTTGCCTTTAAGCCATTTCATATTCATATCGTCGCAATTTTACAGGTCAAATCGCATGCTAAATCGCTGCCTATTGCTGGCAATGGGAAAGCCCCAATCGGTGCGGAGCTGCTCCAATTTCCAAAATTAGTTTTTGCACTATTTTTGGTGACTCTGACGATGCAGTGAAGTCTTTAAAGTAGCCACCAAAGTCAGGCTGAAATGCGGCTCTGAAATCGTGCGATTTCAAAGCCGTGTTCAGTGTGAACAAGGGTTTAATCACTAATCAGCAACAATTTTTCTAGGCACATTTGCACACAGTTTTTAAAGGAACTCGTCAGGTAGGTTGTTCAAAACATCTTGAAGAACTAACCACAGATCTTCTGTGGACGTAGGCTGCCTCAAATCCTTCTGTCTCTTCACATAATCCCAGACACACTCAATGTTGAGATCAGGGCTCTGTGGGGGCCCAACTATCACTTCCAGGAATCTTTGTTCTTCTTTACACTGAAGATAGTTCTTAATGATTGGTTGTATGTTTAGGGTTGCTTTCCTGCTGCAGAATCAATTTGGGGCCAATCAAACACCTCTCTAATGGTATGGCACGATGAATAGGTATCTGCCTGTATTTCTCAGCATTGAGGACACCATTGATCCTGACTAAAGCTCCAAATCCACTTGCAGAAATGCAGCCCCAAACTTGCAAGGAACCTCCATCATGCCTCACTGTTGCTTGCAGGCACTCATTATTGTACTGCTCTCCAACCCTTTGGCGAACAAACTACCTCGTGCTACTGCCAAATATTTAAAATTTTGATTCATTAGTCCAGAGTTCCTACTGCCATTTTTCTGCACCCCAGTTCCTATTCTTTTGTGCATAGTTGAGTCACTTACCCTTGTTTCCACGTTGGAGGTATGGCTTTTTGGCCACAATTCTTCCATGAAGAGCACTTCTGGCCAGACTTCTCTGGACAGTAGATGGGTGTACCTTGGTCCCACTGGTTTTTGTCAGTTCTATGCTGATGGCACTGCTGGACATCTTTCGATGTTGACAGGAAGCAAGCATGATGTGTCTCATCTGCTGTAATAAGTTTCTTTGGTCGACCACTGCATATACAGTCCTCAATGTTGCCCTTTCTTTGTGCTTCTTCAAAAAAGCTTAAACAGCACCTCATGAAAACCCAGTCTGCTTTGAAATAATTGCCTGGGAGAGACCTTGCTGATGTAGTATAGCTACCTTGTGTCTGGTTGCTTTGCTCAGTTTTGCCATGGTATATGACCTGTGACATGAAACTGTCTTCCACAACCTCACCGGAGTAGCAAAATTTTGCTGTTCCACACCCAATTTGAAACCTCCTACACAGATGTTCTGTTTCAGTTAATAACTGTGTTTCAACTTACATATGAAATTGATGATCATTATTACCTGCTAATGGTAATCATACACTTGACTCTAAGGCCCCGTTCACACTGAGTCCGTTCAGATCTGCCAGTTTTTTTGGCGGTTCTGAACGGACGCCCTATGCATCTCTATGGGGCATCGGATGTCAGTGGAGATATGTCCGCTGACATCCGATCCATCAAAACCGGACGGATGCAAGCCGTATTTTCCATCCGTCTGGCGGATCAGATCGGATGAGAACGGACAGATGGTCCGTTCCCATCCGATTCCCCCATAGAGAAGAATGGGGACCTGACAGCTGTGTCTGTGCACACAGCGTGGAGACACAGCTGTCATCCGCCTGCTCAGCGGGGATCGGCGGATCGATCCCCCGAGAGAAAAACTGAGTCCGCCTGATGGACTCCGTGTGTGAAAGGGGCCTAAAGCCTTGTACACACAATCAGATTATCGGATGAATTTTCGTCCATTTTGTGATGCATACTAGTCTCATATGGAAAGTGAAGAGGTTACTTTCATACGGAAATTCTCAACTTCAGAAGTGATGTCATGTGTTGTATGTATTCTTTTATTTCCGAGCATGCGTAGTCTTGCTCTTATAATTTTTTTCAGACAAAAACTGTACTAATTAAATGAAAATCCGACATTGTGCTCGCATACGATAAAAAATTGATTACCTGCATAACCAGTTTTTGTCGTACGAAAATTAGTAATCGGCTGTCAAAAGCACCATACTAACGATCCGAAAATCGGCAGATCGTTCGTCGGATGAATTTTTACCTCTGATTAAGGGCTCATGCACACTGCATCTTAAAGAAGCTCAAAGAAGCTGCTCCTGTAGGCTTTTGCGCTTTTTTGAGCTCTCTTTTTTTCTGCTTGGAAACTCCCCTCCATGTTAGCAAATGTGTCCATGCACACTATGCTTTTTTCAGGAGTCTACAGGCATATGCTCTTACAGACAGAAAACTTGCATTTTTGAGAGGACTTTTTGAGCAATAAAGACGCTTAAGTGCCTAAAAATGCGCAAAAAGGCACATTAAGCATTAAAAAGCTCAAAAACGCACACAAAAAAAGGAAAAATTAGCTGAGGGAAGGGTTTGTAAAAAAAATGTTTATGCTCAAAAAAAAAAAAAAAGCTCAAATAAGTTCAATAGAAAACATGCAAAAGAGCACAAAAAAGCACAAGCTTCTTCAAGCAGAGAAATAAAAGCTCAATCGCCTGTTTTAGCTGCAGTGTGCATTAGCCCTAATCCCACAAAATCCCTGACTTTGTGCAAGTGTGCAAAGTGTGCAAGTGTAAGAATTGATGCTGGTTTGAAGCCAAAGGTTAGTCACACCAAATATTGATTTGATTTAATTTTAATTTATCTTCTGTTTTCTAGCTATGCATTTTGTAAATTAATAAAAATAAACAAATAAGGTACACTGCTAAAAAAAATTAAAGGAACACTTTTTAATCAGAGTAAAGCATCAAGTCAATACAACTCATGGGATATTGATCTGGTCAGTTAAGTAGCAGAGGGAGTTGTTAATCAGTTTCAGCTGCTTTGGTGTTCATTAAATTAACAACAGGTGCACTAGATGGGCAACAACGAGACAACCGCCAAAACAGGAATAGTTTTACAGGTGGAGGCCACTGACATCTTTTTCCCTACTTAACTTTTCTGACCGTTTTTCACTAGTTTTGCATTTAGCTAGGGTCAGTGTCTGGTAGCATTAGGCGATACCTGGACCCTGTAGAGGTTGCACAGGCAGTCCAACTCCTCCAGGATGGCACATAAGTACGTGCCAATACCAGAAGGTTTGCTGTGTCTCCCTGTCTCAAGAGCAAAGAGATTCCAGAAAACAGGCAGTTACTCTAGGAGAGCTGGACAGGGCTGTAGAAGGTCCTTAATCCATCAGCGGGACCGTAATCTGCTCCTTTGTGCAAGAAGGAACAGGATGAGCACTGACAGAGCCCTACAAAATGACCTCCAGCAGGCCACTGGTGTGAAAGTCACTGACCAAACAATTAAAAACAGACTTCATGGGGGTGGCCTGGGGGCCTGATGTCCTCTAGTGGGCCCTGTGCTCTTTGATATTGAACACCAGCATTAGCATGTCCACTGCTGGTGACCTGTGCTTTTCACAGATGAGAGCAGGTTCACCCTGAGCACATGTGACAGACGTAAAAGGGTCTGGAGAAGCTGTGGAGAATGTTATGCTGCCTGTAACATCGTTCAGCATGACCGGTTAGGTGGTGGGTCAGTGATAGTCTGGGGAGGCATATCAATGGAGGCAAAGTTTGGTGGTGGATCAATGATGGCCTGTGTGATAGACTCACCAGGTGAGTCTATCCCAGTCTGGGGAGCCATATCCATAGAGGGACGTACAGAGCTCTACAGGCTAGACAATGGCACCCTGATTGCCATTAGGTATCGGGATGAAATGCTTGGACCCATTGTCAGACCCTACGCTGGTGCAGTGGGACCTGGGTTCCTCCTGGTGCAAGACAATGCCCGGCCTCATGTGTCGAGAGTATGCAGCCTGTTCCTGGAGGATGAAGGTATTGATAGCATTGAATGGCCCCCCACTCGCCTGTCCTAAATTAGAAGAAACACTTCTAGGACAATATGTTTTTGTCCATCTGACGTCACCAGGTTGCACCTCAGTCTGTTCAGGAGCTCAGTGATGCCCTGGTCCAGATCCGGGAGGCAATACCCCAGGACAACATCCGTCGTCTCACTAGGAGCATGCTCCGACCTTGTCAGGCATGCATACAAGCACGTGGGGGCCATACAAACTACTGAGTACCATTTTGAGTTGCTGCAATGAAATTTCAGCAAAATGGACTAGCCTGCTGCATCATTTTTTCACTTTGATTTTTGGGGTGTCTTTAAATTCAGCCCTCTGTAGGTTGATCATTTTCATTTCCATCAAATGATGTGGCATCCTTTCGTTGCTAACACACAGTATAGATATCCAGCATGAGATTTTTTCCTCATTGAGATCTGATGTGTTTTCAAAATGTTCCTTTAATTTTTTGGACCAGTGTATATATTTTTTAAAACATTCTTAGGGCTCTTTCACACGGACGTTCCGATCAGATCCGCCTGTCAGTTTTTTAGGCGGATCTGATCGGATGCCCCATTCAGCCCTATGGAGCAGCGGATGTCAGCGGTGACATGTCCGTTGACACCCGCTGCCATCCGCATGAGGTCCGCTCTCATTCGATTCCCCATAGAGAGCAGCGGGGCTCTGACACCTCCAGGATGGCACATAAGTACGTGCCAATACCAGAAGGTTTGCTGTGTCTCCCTGTCTCAAGAGCAAAGAGATTCCAGAAAACAGGCAGTTACTCTAGGAGAGCTGGACAGGGCTGTAGAAGGTCCTTAATCCATCAGCAGGACCGTAATCTGCTCCTTTGTGCAAGAAGGAACAGGATGAGCACTGACAGAGCCCTACAAAATGACCTCCAGCAGGCCACTGGTGTGAAAGTCACTGACCAAACAATTAAAAACAGACTTCATGGGGGTGGCCTGGGGGCCTGATGTCCTCTAGTGGGCCCTGTGCTCTTTGATATTGAACACCAGCATTAGCATGTCCACTGCTGGTGACCTGTGCTTTTCACAGATGAGAGCAGGTTCACCCTGAGCACATGTGACAGACGTAAAAGGGTCTGGAGAAGCTGTGGAGAATGTTATGCTGCCTGTAACATCGTTCAGCATGACCGGTTAGGTGGTGGGTCAGTGATAGTCTGGGGAGGCATATCAATGGAGGCAAAGTTTGGTGGTGGATCAATGATGGCCTGTGTGATAGACTCACCAGGTGAGTCTATCCCAGTCTGGGGAGCCATATCCATAGAGGGACGTACAGAGCTCTACAGGCTAGACAATGGCACCCTGATTGCCATTAGGTAATGCTTGGACCCATTGTCAGACCCTACGCTGGTGCAGTGGGACCTGGGTTCCTCCTGGTGCAAGACAATGCCCGGCCTCATGTGTCGAGAGTATGCAGCCTGTTCCTGGAGGATGAAGGTATTGATAGCATTGAATGGCCCCCCACTCGCCTGTCCTAAATTAGAAGAAACACTTCTAGGACAATATGTTTTTGTCCATCTGACGTCACCAGGTTGCACCTCAGTCTGTTCAGGAGCTCAGTGATGCCCTGGTCCAGATCCGGGAGGCAATACCCCAGGACAACATCCGTCGTCTCACTAGGAGCATGCTCCGACCTTGTCAGGCATGCATACAAGCACGTGGGGGCCATACAAACTACTGAGTACCATTTTGAGTTGCTGCAATGAAATTTCAGCAAAATGGACTAGCCTGCTGCATCATTTTTTCACTTTGATTTTTGGGGTGTCTTTAAATTCAGCCCTCTGTAGGTTGATCATTTTCATTTCCATCAAATGATGTGGCATCCTTTCGTTGCTAACACACAGTATAGATATCCAGCATGAGATTTTTTCCTCATTGAGATCTGATGTGTTTTCAAAATGTTCCTTTAATTTTTTGGACCAGTGTATATATTTTTTAAAACATTCTTAGGGCTCTTTCACACGGACGTTCCGATCAGATCCGCCTGTCAGTTTTTTAGGCGGATCTGATCGGATGCCCCATTCAGCCCTATGGAGCAGCGGATGTCAGCGGTGACATGTCCGTTGACACCCGCTGCCATCCGCATGAGGTCCGCTCTCATTCGATTCCCCATAGAGAGCAGCGGGGCTCTGACACCTCCAGGATGGCACATAAGCACACAGTGCGGAGACGGAGCTGTCATCCGCCGGCTCAGCGGGAATCGGCGGATCAATCCCCGCTGAGCAGAGCACGGTCCGCAACGGAATACGGACCATGTGAAAGAGCCCTTACATTACAGCCCTTCCTTACACCTGCCTAAAATCTTTCATAGGTACTGTATATACTTGCTCCAGGTCAGCTACGCAAAGTATTGAAGCAATAGGTCAATGTGACAAGTAGTTCCAGGTCAGTGACTCGAGTTTTGAAGCAAAAGGGACAGCAAAACAGCTAGCATATTTAAAGCAAGGCATGCAATGACTATTTCCATGTTTCTTTACAAGATTGTTGAAATGCAGGCATCTTGTAGTGCTGGAGCCCTTTAGACTCAGGTCCAGATTTTACATGGAGATACAGCATGTGCATTATAACAGCAATGCCAACATTGCCACCTAGTGAAAAATAATTTAGCATCTCCTATGGAAGACACAAACAAGCCAGATGTACTATAAAGACATCACCAGTACTCAAAAAACGTTATTGTTTTCGGGACAAGGTCACAAGGAACTCCACTCAGAACAAGACTCATTTTACAAAGCTGGGAAATTTGTAGTTTAACATTTAACTGAATTTAGTTGTGCATATCCAACTGTTCTCTGAGAATATGGAAATAATCAGAAAATTTGAATTTACAGTTATTTCCATTATTTTAGCAATGTTTTGGAATTCTAGAGCAAAGCATACTAGGAGGATAAAATGCTTACAATCCTTAAATGATAGGGAAACTTTGAGGTTGATTTAATAAAGACAAATACACTGTTCGCTTTTCAAGGGAAGTTACAGTGAATGAGGTGCAGCCCTGCTGACTTTCATCATCTGATCGTGTGCAAGCAAAAATAATGTTTTTTTTTTTTTTTTTTTCCTTGCATGTGATTTGCCATTCTTTGCAAAGTGAAACTTCACCACATTCACTAAAGTCTAGGACAAATTCCCTGGCAAAGTGAAACTTCCCTCGCAATGTGAACAACCCTTTTTGCCTGTAGTAAATCAACACCTTCGTACCCTTTAAAGACTTTCTAAAGTGATTATCAGTGTTAGTAAAAAGAGCGTGAGAAAAATTGGTGGGTTTAGATACAATGGTGCCTATCACATGGCCTGCTGGTCCTCTGCATGTGGCCCACAAGCTGTTGGGCAGAAGGGTGAAAGAAGTGAGCTGGGCACTGTTTCAGTACCCAGCACTGACAAAAAGTCTTACTGTGGTCATCTCCACCCACAATACAAATAAACTCCTGCCCTGAGAAGAGAATGGAGCATGCAATCAAGTAAGTGATCACCAATGGGGGGTTCATTTTTTACTGTCATGACTACTAATGCAGGGAGGTGAAAAATAAATTGTAAAAAGAAAAAGAAAAAAAAAGAAAATGTAAATTAAAAAAAAAATGGTGTAAAAACAGCTTGGGGACCCTTTGGGTCTTGTATGGCTTTGTAGGGGAATTGTCTATGTTGAAGGGGACAAGGGCCTCTTCCCAACAACCCTGGGCTGTGGGGGTCTGCCAATAGGGGGCTTATCGGAATCTGGAAGCCCTCTTTAACAAGGGGGCCCCCAGATCCCGGCTCCCCCCTTGTGAATGGGTATCGGGTACATCGTGCACCTACCCATTCACTAAAAAAGTGTACAAATAAAATGAACACACAAGACAGTTTTTGACAAGTCCTTTATTTAAAAATAAAAATATAGTGTCCCCCGATGTAAATCCATTGTCATCACACTGTCCGCCGCACCCACCGACCTGAAAAAAGAAAAAAAAAAGCTCCGCTCTCGGTGAACGCTTCCCACGGACTGCCTATTTGCGGTTTGACAGTTCTTATTTAGGGAATGGGCAGGGCCACACCGGTGATGTCACCCGGCAGCCATGCCCCTCGCAAAGTTACCGATCCAGCATACACCGGCGTGGCCCTGCCCATTCCCTATAAAAGAACTGTCAAGCTGCAAATAGGCAGTCCATGGGAAGCGTTCACCGAGAGCGTAGCTTTTTTTTTTTTTTTTTTTTAGGTCGGTGGGTGCGGCAGGCGGTGTGATTGATGATGGATTTACATCAGGACTTGTCAAAAAATGTCTACTGTGTTTATTTTTTTTGTACACTTTTTTGGTGAATGGGTAGGGGTATGATGTACCCATTACCTATTTACATGGGGGGCAGGATCTGGGGGCCCCCCTGGTAAAGGGGGTTTCCAGATTCTGATAAGCCCCTCACCTGCAGCCCAGAGTTGTCGGGAAGAGGCCCTTGTCCCCATTAACATGGGGAAAGGGTGCTCTGGGGTGAAGGGGGCAGAGCCCCCCCTGCCCCATAGCACCCCCCCTTCATGTATAGGGCATGTGGCCTGGTATGGTTCGGTGGGGCGCTCGCTCGCCCCCCCCCTTTCCTGACCTGCCAGGCTGCATGCTCAGGTAAGGGTCTGGTATGGATTTTGGGGGGGACCCTATGCCGTTTTTTTTTTTTTTTTCATTTTTATCTGTATTGCCGGGAGCCAACAATACATTACAGCCGTGAGCAAGTTTAAATTACTTTTTATTCCTTAGAAATGTCAATATTGCTGCAGCAGGCTCCATACATCATACAGATATGCCAATTTAGAGGCACATTAAAGGGACCCCCCAGGCACAATATTTAAAGGAATTTTTCATTTTTATTGTTTCACTTTAAGCATCATTAAAATCACTGCTCCTTTAAAAAATGTTTATTTTATAAACATTTTTTTGCATTGATACATGTCCCCCAGGGCAGTACCCAGGTCCCCATACACTTTTTATGGCAATAACTTGCATATAAGCCTTTAAATTAGGACTTAGACCTTAATGGAGTTCACATGTTCGCAAGAACTTTTTCCCTGTTCGAGATGTTCTGGTGCCAACCAAACAGGAGGGTGTTCGGGCCATCACTAATTTGAATGATTGTTTCAACCACCACTCCACACCTTTAGGACATACCCATAAATCCATATATCAAGTTGAAGTGGTTTTACCAGGACCAAGGCTGTAGCTATGATCCCGGGATGACATTTTTTTTCCTGAAAATTTGCATTTAATAAGCTGTGTGGCCTTTCCTTTCAGAAAATATTTATGCTTGGGAGTTTTAAGTAATTTTCTAGCAAAAAAGTGCAAGCTTTACATGTATATGAGAAGTGTCAGAATTGACCCAGTTTTGAAATGGTTATTTGGAATAATGTTAAGTGTTTATCTGTAACTTTAAACTAACAAAATTGAGGTTTTAAATCATGAGTGTAGGAAAACAGATAAATACACACTTACGATAAATATGTGCTAACTGTCTTACAACATTTTTTAATTTTGGTTAATCAAATTTTGAATACAGCCAATTTTTTTTGCACTGCAGTATGAGCAATAAAGCTTAGTTAAAGCCTAGTATACATGGGCATAATGTTGGCCAGCATTGGTCATTTCAATAGAAATCAGCCAACATTAGGCCTGTGTGTATGGCAGTTGGTCCGACAGAAGCTGGCCATTCGGCTGACTTCTGTCAAAGGCCCATGACTGAAAAATGAGCTTCTGACTGGCAGCTGATGGCAGAGAGCGCTGACCAGAGTGTTCTGGGGGGGGGGGGCATCCTCCCATCAGAACACAATAGCCCAGCTGGGGAGATCTCTGTACTAACATCTGATTGTTGGTACAGTGGCTCTGACCAAGGCTGTCCGTTTTTTTTTTCCATTCAACCTGCTGGGTTGAAACTAGGGGTGTGTACTAGGCTTAAGATTTTAATTGGATGGAATAGGAGCAGCAGCTTAATGCTGAGGCATCTCTATGCCAATCAGCTTGCCTCATTTGTTACAGTGACAGCAATGAAAAGCAATCTGGTCAGACAGGAAGGAAGACAATAAATGTATATAGTGTTCTGGTCTTCCAGATGCCCCTATATGCTTTATCCCTCTATCTTTTACCCTGTGCTATCACTTGTTTCATTTCTCTTAATAAGAATGTTATGTTACAGTATGTTAGGTTTTAGGTTTCTGAATTTGAATTACTGTATAATGATAGCTGATACCTTTAGTCTTATCAATGGATCAATGGAGTGTACCATCAAGGTAGTTAATGTAATGTTCAGCACGAGACATATTTTAATTAAATTAATGTTTTCTGTAGATCCCAACAGACAAAATCACAGCTGCTAATGTGTTTCAACCAATTCTGTTCTTAATCTAATCATACTGAAATAATGATCAAAAAGTAGTCTGTGGGCAGAGGATCCAATAATCACTTCTGGGGCACCCACAGAAAAACAACTAAAAGCTAAAATCATTTGTTCCCCTGCAACACATTGCATACAAATTACTATTGGCAAAAAGTTATACCCCAGCCACAAAAATTAAAAGTGCAGACAATTGTAAATGTTCATTATTGCTTTGTAATAATCTCCATTTAGTATAAAGTCATTCATATTACAGATTTTATTTTAGAGAAACCACAAAATGCAGTCTAGCACCATGGCACAGACTAACAAAATATTAATATATGTATTTAAAGGGCTTATTAGTATTAAAAACTAGTTAAAGCCCAATTTACTAAATGCAGTCAGAGTGCATATATAGTAATAAACATTTTTTTTTTATGTGCATGCCAGGCACTGCAGCAAGGATTAATATACTCTGGACTGGCAACACTAGGAGAGTTGGACTGCTGCTTTCAGACACAAGAGGCAGCCCAGACGTCTTGATATCTGTTTTCCCCTCCCCAGAACACTGCTCTAATAAGCACTGTTCAGAGAGCAAGAGCACTGTTGGCCACAGCGGTGTTCAGGCAAGGTGGGATAGACCCCAGGAGAATCAGGCAACTGCTTGTGAGCCAGAGTCTGACTCTTCTCTATGCTGACAGCTCAGGGTTTTTGTAACTCTTGCACTTAGCTGATGCAAAAAAAAAAGAATTTGTGTATATTGCTGCAAATATGCAGACTGACCAAATACCTATAGTAAGTTAAGATCTTCAACATGAAATGTATGTGTGTCAAAAGTATTGTAATTTTATTGGTTTTTAATGTTAATGTTTATATGCAATATATTGGTTGGGAAATGATCCCTTCTAAATTTCAGTTGCTTTCTTATCTATCCTCTGAAACATTTGTATTACTATGATTAAGAGCAGGATTGGTTGGAACATGTAAGGGGCTACTATTGCATCAACTTAAATCTGCATCTGGCATTCTTTAATTCAAGCAGAGGTATGCCTAATGTGTTTGTGTGTACTTTTGTGTGTATGCCTAAAGTGTACTTTTCTGGAAAGTCCTTAAAGCGGACCTTCAGTTATTCTTTCAATCTATTAAATCTTCTGCCCTTGTTATTCTAACTTTGGATAGTAAAACATTTTTTTCTGCCAGTAAATACCTTATACAGCCCACTTCCTCTTTCTTGTCTAGTAATTAGCCTAGGCCAGTAATGGCGAACCTTGGCACCCCAGATGTTTTGAACTACATTTCCAATGATGCTTAACTACACTAGAGAGTGTATTGCCATCATGGAAAATGTTGCTCCAAAACATCTGGGGTGCCAAGGTTGGCTATCACTGGCCTAGGCTAATGACATCATGCACAGCTCTCTCTCTCTCTCTCTCTCTCTCTCTCTCACCCTCGTGACAGTTTGCCAGCAAAGGGAGGAGGGATGAGTCAGAGGAGAGCCAGGGGGAACTGCAGAGCTGGAGGGGGCTGGATGAGGGTGGAGATATCAAGAGACTGCAGGGAACCATGAGCATTTATCAAGAGAGGAGAAATGTACACCTTATAAAACAGGTTGACGAGGACTTCAGCCATCTATCCCAAATCTTGTTATATTTACTTGGGCAAGCCCTATTAGTGTATATGACTTTTTTTTTAGGGTAGGGCATTATTCACCTCTTTGAGCCACACTGCAAAAATAGGAGGTATTACCTGTATCCAGCCCCTAGCCATGACTTTCCTGGCACTGAACAACGTTTCATGCACAAATGTGAGAGTATTTTTGTCCATATCAGTGTCGTGAAATAATCCCAGTAAACATTGTCTGGGGTCCATTGACTCCGGAGAACCCATCTGGTCATAAAGAAATGGGACAACCTGAGTCCAAAAGCCTTGAATGTGCGGGCAGTGCCAGATCAGATGTTCAAAAGTGCCAATGGAATTCAGGCTTTTGGGACAAACTGGGCTCCAAGATGGACAAAACTTTGCCATATGTTCCGGAGTGAGATAGGCTCTATGGAGTATATAAGTTTGCGTGAGTCTATCAGACATTTTAGGAGATACGATTTTACAGACTGCAAGAATTTCACTCCAGTTTTCATCGTCCAATTCTCCTGCAATGGTCTCCCACTTGGGTTTGAGAGCATATGCTAATTTGGTTGCAGAAGGGGTAATCAACATGTCATAAAACATAAATATTAATTTGTGGTGGTCATGAACACATATCACTAGCAGTACATCCAGAGTAGTCAGAATCGGGTATGTACCTGCAAATTGCGGACGCAAGGCATGCCGCAATTGAAAGTATCGAAAAAACATATGGTTCAGAAGGTTAAACTCCAGCTTCAAAGCTGGTCAAAGGTTTTGAGGTCACCCTGATGCAACACATGTGACCCAAATGCTCGGGTCGGGAATTTGCAAAAGTTCAGATAGATGTTTATTGAACCATAATGGAGTATTGATTGTTATGTGGTTCAGAACAATTCATCCTAGCCAGCGCCAGGTCCCAGATCCGCTTATGGTGGTAGAGAAGGCAAAAGTGGCTCGGAGAAGTAGGGGAGCCAGCTAAATCTCTCAACAAATTACAAAATTAATGTGGGAAGAGGGATGCAGAAAGTCAAAAGAGCGGTGATAAATACCTTTGCTGATTATGTTTATAATGTGGTAAAAGTGGGATAACTGTGCAGCCAAATAGTACAGCCCGAAATCTGGAACTGCCAGGCCACCCAAAGATGTGGGGTTCTTGAGAATTTTCCAAGACAGTTTTTCTCTGCTTGCACCCCAGATAAAGGATTGTAACAGGGACTCCATGATTTCAAAGCACCTTCGTGGAATGTGTGATGGTGGCGAGTATCAGATCCCTGCCCTTCTCACTAGCTCGTGACCAAGGACCAGCCAATCTCACACCCTGCCGTCACTTGCGTTACAATGCCACTCTCAGCTGCACCCGTCACATAGATTTTCCAGCTTGCGGGACCACAATCTAGATGCCAGCAGGCTGAGAGCGATTGTCACCGGGCTAATTAAAGCAATTACCCTTTCACTGCCACCACCGTTACGTTGGGAGCCCAGAGGACGCTCGTAATTTTAGAAATACCAATTATGACTTTAGAATATGCGTCTGTAACACGCACTGTCACCACAGACAGGAATGTTCAGAGGATTTATTCTATACAGTAGCACTCTTCAAGAGACAGGTTCGTTATTAGTTTGCATTAAGAGCTTAGGGACAAGATTAACACTTTTCAAAATAAGATTTAATAATAAAAAGGTTAAAATTGGTGCAAATAAAATATTTACAGAAAAAAGTGTTTCAAAGAAATAGCAACATAATTCAGCAATTTATGGAAGGGGTAAAAAAAATGTGCAATAAAGTGCTAGTGTGCAGACATGTCCAAAACAGTATGTTATAAATAAAAGTATCTTAACATTATTTTGAAGTCAAAATATACACATTAATTGTGAACATAAAGTGATATGTGCAATCAATAAAGATGACAATAAACAAAGTGCCAGTGCAAGTCATCCAGTGAAAAACCAAAAATATGTTATATATATATATATATATATATATATATATATATATATATATATATATATATATATATATATATTAAATCAAAAAAAGGGTCCAAAAACAGTCCATAAAGTGCTTGCAGAAAAGTGCTTCACAAGACATTAGTGCTTCAGTATTATTGATAGGTGATATTCGAGAAGTGATCCGGGTGATAAGTATAGGGTGAACGAAAACATGCACCCCTCCAATATATCCCGCACTCACCAGAGATATATACCCCTACAGGGGTAGTGAACTTTAGGATAATAGCCTTTTTCCTACGGTTCCTATGTAGTGGGCTCGTGGGTAAAGATATCCCTGGGTCTCTTCTCTCAGCAGGGTCAGATAATTCCAATACACTAGATCACCATAGTATTTCTCTCTTGAGTATAAGGAGATATCCCGAGGTAGTATGCAAAAAGGATTTAGTAATCTGCAAAGAGAGCAACATTTCCATGTTTTGGATCATAAGGACATTGAGCCATCCCACTGAATGATTCCCCTATTTATTCTAGCGTATCCAACTTTTCTTTCTCTCATACAGCAAACTTCAGATCAGTAGCTCTTAAAGTATTTTGTCTTGGGATGGCTCGATGTCTTTGCAGATTACTAAATCCTTTTTGCATACTACCTCGGGATATCTCCTTATACTCGAGAGAGGAATACTATGGTGATCTAGTGTATTGGAATTATCTGACCCTGCTGAGAGAAGAGACCCAGGGATATATTTACCCACAAGCCCACTACATATGAAGCGTAGGAAAAAGGCTATTATCCTAAAGTTCACTACCCCTGTAGCAGTGGTGGGATTCAGCCGGTTCGCACCGGTTCCATAGAACCGGTGGCTAACTTTCTGCAAGTTCGCAGAACCGGCTGAATCCCTCTGCGCGTCTGAGGACGTGCAGGACAATTGAATGTCCCACGCTCGGGCAGACGTGGCGGCCGGGGGGCGGAGCAGTGCGCCCGACCCGCCCATTCTGTGACAATAGCGAATGAGAATTCGCTATTGTCACATGATCCTCCTCCTGGCCAATCAGGGAGCGGGTCCTCCCGCTACCTGATTGGCCGAAAGGCAAACACCGTGCCATTGGACGAGGAGGAGGCGCCGCGGGAGGACTCGGAGACGCGGGGAGCCGAATGCGAGACCGTCCGTGAGGTAAGTGCATGGGTCTCGCGGGGATCGCTGGCACTCTGCAATTGGGGGCAATGTTGTGGCTGGCGCTCTGCAATTGGGGACAATGTTGTGGCTGGCGCTCTGCAATCATTGGGGGCAATGCTGTAGCTGGCGCTCTGCAAGTGGGGGCAATGCTGTGGCTGGCGCTCTGCAATTGGGGGCAATGTTGTGGCTGGCGCTCTGCAATTGGGGGCAATGCTGTGGCTGGCACTCTGCAATTGGGGGCAATGTTGTGGCTGGCGCTCTGCAATTGGGGGCAATGCTGTGGCTGGCACTCTGCAATTGGGGGCAATGTTGTGGCTGGCGCTCTGCAATTGGGGGCAATGTTGTGGCTGGCACTCTGCAATCATTGGGGGCAAAGCTGTGGCTGGCGCTCTGCAATTGGGGGCAATGTTGTGGCTGGCGCTCTGCAATTGGGGGCAATGTTGTGGCTGGCGCTCTGCAATTGGGGGCAATGTTGTGGCTGGCACTCTGCAATCATTGGGGGCAATGCTGTGGCTGGCGCTCTGCAATTGGGGGCAATGCTGTGGCTGGCACTCTGCAATTGGGGGCAATGCTGTGGCTGGCACTCTGCAATCATTGGGGGCAAAGCTGTGGCTGGCGCTCTGCAATTGGGGGCAATGTTGTGGCTGGCGCTCTGCAATTGGGGGCAATGTTGTGGCTGGCACTCTGCAATCATTGGCGGCAATGCTGTGGCTGGTGCTCTGCAATTGGGGGCAATGCTGTGGCTGGCACTCTGCAATTGGGGGCAATGCTGTGGCTGGCACTCTGCAATCATTGGGGGCAATGCTGTGGCTGGCGCTCTGCAATTGGGGCAATGTTGTGGCTGGCGCTCTGCAATTGGGGGCAATGTTGTGGCTGGCGCTCTGCAATTGGGGGCAATGCTGTGGCTGGCACTCTGCAATTATTGGGGCAATGTTGTGGCTGGCGCTCTGCAATCATTGGGGGCAATGCTGTGGCTGGCGCTCTGCAATTGGGGGCAATGCTGTGGCTGGCACTCTGCAATCATTGGGGGCAATGCTGTGGCTGGCACTCTGCAATGATTGGGGGCAATGCTGTGGCTGGCACTCTGCAATGATTGGGGGCAATGCTGTGGCTGGCACTCTGCAATGATTGGGGGCAATGCTGTGGTCACTGTGCATTGAAAGGGGGGCACACTGGTCTCTCTGCATTGAAAGGGGGGCACGCTGGTCACTGTGCATTAAAGGGGGCATGTACACTGGTCACTGTTCATTGAAAGGGGGGCACGCTGGTCACTGTGCATTGAAAGGGGGGCACGCTGGTCTCTCTGCATTGAAAGGGGGGCACGCTGGTCACTGTGCATTAAAGGGGGCATGTACACTGGTCACTGCATTGAAAGGGGGCAAGCTGGTCACTGTGCATTAAAGGGGGCATGTACACTGGTCACTGCATTGAAAGGGGGCACGCTGGTCACTGTGCATTGAAAGGGGGCACGCTGGTCACTGTGCATTGAAGGGGGCATGTACACTGGTCACTGTGCATTGAAAGGGGGCACGCTGGTCACTGTGCATTGAAAGGGGGCACGCTGGTCTCTGTGCATTAAAAGGGGGAACGCTGGTCTCTCTGCATTGAAAGGGGGAACGCTGGTCACTGTGCATTGAAAGGGGGCACGCTGGTCATTCTGCTGGGAAAGTCGGAACTGGTTACTAAAATTTTTGAATCCCACCACTGCCCTGTAGGGGTATATATCTCTGGTGAGTGCGGGATATATTGGAGGGGTGCATGTTTTCGTTCACCCTATACTTATCACCCGGATCACTTCTCGAATATCACCTATCAATAATACTGAAGCACTATTGTTTTGTGAAGCACTTTTCTGCAAGCACTTTATGGACTGTTTTTGGACCCTTTTTTTGATTATATATATATATATATATATATATATATATATATATATATATATATATATATATATATATATAATATATTTTTGGTTTTTCACTGGATGACTTGCACTGGCCCTTTGTTTATTGTCATCTTTATTGATTGCACATATCACTTTATGTTCACAATTAATGTGTATATTTTGACTTCAAAATAATGTTAAGATACTTTTATTTATAACATACTGTTTTGGACATGTCTGCACACTAGCACTTTATTGCACATTTTTTTTACCCCTTCCATAAATTGCTGAATTATGTTGCTATTTCTTTGAAACACTTTTTTCTGTAAATATTTTATTTGCACCAATTTTAACCTTTTTATTATTAAATCTTATTTTGAACTATTGTTTTGTGAAGCACTTTTCTGCAAGCACTTTATGGACTGTTTTTGAACCCCTTTTTTAATTTAATATATATATATATAATATATTTTTGGTTTTTCACTGAATGACTTGCACTGGCACTTTGTTTATTGTCATCTTTATTGATTGCACATATCACTTTATGTTCACAATTAATGTGTATATTTTGACTTCAAAATAATGTTAAGATACTTTTATTTATAACATACTGTTTTGGACATGTCTGCACACTAACACTTTATTGCACATTATTTTTACCCCTTCCATAAATATTTACACATTTTTAAAATAGGCAGCGCCACTTTACCTCACTCCATTTCTTTATTGTACAATATAGCCCACTGGACTATATTTTGGGGTAGGCTGCAGCCATAAGCTTATCCATAAGCGTGGAATTTGTACCCCTTTTATAATTCAGCAATTAGAAGAATAAGATATAGGATTGAGAAGTAGGAATACTTGCATTCAAATGTCCTGAGTATTATCAGAGTTTCAGAAGTTGAGCCAGTGATCGGTTCTCAGACTTGATCGATGTTCCTTCTTGATGTTACCATGAGAACTGACAACCCCCATCGGTCTCTCTCCTTTTCTCTGAGACCGCAGGGGGTGTTAACAGAGTTCCCTGACCAATAAACACAGTGGCCATGGGCGGCCCTAAGGTTTAGACAATATCAAGGAACCTCCCGTATAGACAGATTTATAACATAATTCATATCTTCCAATATCTACCAGTTGCCTTCTTGAAACTGATATATTCTTGTGCAGTATTGAATTTTATATTCATAGACACCAAACACAGGTTATCTCATAATAACCTCTGACCTGTAAGGCATCTGACAGCTCGCTTGTCTTACATAGGAGCTAACGTGGTCATGTATGATCTCGTTCCGTTCAGTATTTTATTTTGCATTTAACTATACACTTTCTAGAGACATATCTTGTTTGTGTTTAAAGTTATAAATTTGTGTGTAAATGTGTTCACTTAACAGAGCTCTTGAATGGCTCTGTTTTACGACCCATTAGCCATTATCTTCCTTTGCTCGGTTATGGCTTTACGACCTGGCCTGTCCTGTCCTACACATCTGCCAGGCGTCCTGTCTGCTGAGATAAAGTTCTTTGAAGGCCCGTTTCTTTGAAGCCTCTGCATTCCTAAGTTAATTAATGGAGGTAACGGGTTGGGTGAGTGAGTGTCTTTGTAAACTCTCATGGCAGAGCTCTGAACAACATGGCTGCCGAACAAAATGGTTGCTTGAGGACTTTTAGGATATCCAGTGTAGGATATCATTACAGAATGTAATGGGGAATGCCAGAGGACATATAATATTTTTGGGAGGAGAACCATTTTTATGAGACTTATCTGACCCATGACTCCCAGTGGTAACTTCGCCCAAATTTGTATTTTAGATTTAAGCAGCGGGATAAGAAGTACCCCATTTAAATATAGCTATAAATTGGAGATAAATATCCACAATTCTAGAAAAGCAAAATTCCTATATATATAAAGTGCATTCATATAAAAAAATAAAGATCTCCTGTGCATGTAAAGGATATTCATTTATTTATGTTTATGTCATTTTAGCAATCTCAGCAATTTTAGGGGCATTATGGCAATATATAATGATTAAATGTATTTAAACCCAGATAACATAAGCCAGAGTTGCTAGCCCCTGTATAGGAATAGGCATAGAATGGATCGAGATTGGACTTGTACCCTGCATTGAATATGCCGCTTTTTGGGTTAAGCTAAAACTGGCAATTCCCCCCTGCAAGTAATATATTTGAAAGAATGATGGACATAACCTAAGCAGTAAAAGAATGACAACTGCCGGATGGAACCGCGAGGTGTATCCGAGTATTGACATCTGCTATAGAGTGGGAGGAGATATTGTGATGAGGGCAGGGTATAATATTAGACTGGTGCAGTGGCGTGTCAGCTTCCGAAGACATCAACGTAATGAAGAAACATGCCTCAATCTGAACCCTTGGAACGCACGCCGGACCGACCTACAGGAAGTAATGAGCATTGTATCCTGAAGCGTTTGGTACAGCATAAACATGGTAATTAATGCATTCAGCTAGGGACTGTACATGTCAGCAGTAAATATGGCTGCATGATACCCATAGGGCGTTGTTATTTTGCTTGTATGTTTTAATTAATTTTTTTAATAAACTGGATTTACGTATTTGGAGCACTACACTATGAGGAGTCCCCTTTGTTTGTTCTTTTAAATCCACCCTGAGATGCGCAGGATGTCCTGACACCTAGGAGATTGGATAAGGAGTGGACCCTGGAACCAGAGATTGAAACAAGAGTTATATGATCCAGGTTGTCATAAGGTAACAGGGATCTAGATAATTTGGTACAAAAGCAAAGGAGTTTTGGCCCACGGGACTTTGAATGAGGTATGTGCTAGTGGCTGGAGATCAATAAAATATACAATTGGATAAATGAAGTAACATTAATTCTTTATTGTATTTTGTAGACATGATATGACAATGATGTCATGTGTGCGGTATCACATGACGTAGCTTAATAGCTAAAATTGCAAACAGTAAACAGTATACAACGTAGAAAGTGGTACATCACATAATGGCATGCATCTTGGTGTTACAGCTTGGTTACAAAAGTGGCCTTATCTTATTGGGTTTCCATAATGATAGAATATGCTGTATCATGATCTGACGCGTTTCGAGAGCTAAACTCCCTTCTTCAGAGATCAATGTATTCAAAAATGTATCTATAAAAAAACAATATGTTGGAATAAGTAATGGAGGGTAAAAGGATTGAAAGGATTCAATGAAATATGGACTCAGAAGAGTACCAAATACTCACGGGTCAATACGACTCAAATGGAAAATATTGGACCTCCATGTAATGGCGGTGGCCCGTATCTGACCCAGGAGCTGAAGGGTCTCGGTGGAATACAAACCAGAGAAGGGGTCCATGGTAGGTGGATAGTGAGTGTAAAGTGGAGAAAAGGACCTTCCAAACCTGTCATGTGTATATAAAAATTGAGGTAATGAGAGTGTAGCATATGCTATCAAAGGTTGTGCAAACAGCCAAGATTGGTGGTAGGTAGGAAGGGCTGGTGTCATGTGATGAGGGTGGAGGGAATCCCAATAGAGGAGTGGAAGAGTGAGGAAGATTGAAGGAGAAACCCAGAATGGATGAATCACCAAGTGGTTGAGTGATGAAAAATAATCATGGTAATTAATGCATTCAGCTAGGGACTGTACATGTCAGCAGTAAATATGGCTGCATGATGCCCATAGGGCGTTGTTATTTTGCTTGTATGTTTTAATTAATTTTTTTAATAAACTGGATTTACGTATTTGGAGCACTACACTATGAGGAGTCCCCTTTGTTTGTTCTTTTAAATCCACCCTGAGATGCGCAGGATGTCCTGACACCTAGGAGATTGGATAAGGAGTGGACCCTGGAACCAGAGATTGAAACAAGAGTTATATGATCCAGGTTGTCATAAGGTAACAGGGATCTACATAATTTGGTAAGCTTTGACTCTTACCACATTACACGAGTGCCTTGGAGATACCCACCATCACTGTTCCCCTGCATGATTGGGATGTTTCACTTGGACAACGTAGGCTGTATAGACACAGATGTTGGACATTGAGTGGAAGTTTTTGCACATAGCACATTGGCACTTTACTTATATATTTATTGCACAGTTATTATATATATGTATTATTCATTATATTGGCACAATTTGTATGATATTTTGGAAATTTTGCACAGTATTGTATTTATTTATACGCATTGGTATGCTTAATATGGATGCACTTTGAGGGTGATCCCTTTTCACTTAAGCACTTTATATGCATAGGAGATCTTTCTTTTTTATATGTATGCACTTTATATATATAGGAATTTTGCACTGCTAGAATTGTGGATATTTATCTCCAATTTATAGCTATATTGTCTCCCTCTAGTGGACGTGTAGCAGCTGCAATTCCCTGAAGTTTACAATATTATTATTACACATTGGCGCAAGTGTTCTCTTATTCTTACCACATTTAAATTAATGAAATCCGAGAGAGTCCTAGACCCCTGGATGCCAAGGTACTTGAATGTGTGAACCCTGACAAGTGGCAGGAAAGCTCGCTCTATCGGTGGGGGGAAAACATCAGTTGTAAGTATTTGGGACTTTTCCCAATTAATTGTTAGGCCTGAAAATTTGCCAAACTGTTCAATGACATGTATTGCAGTTACTAGCAAGGGGCTGGAGTCAGCGAGATACAAAATCATGTCATCGGCATAAAGTCCCACCTTTTCTATCAGTATACCAGAACACAGTCCCCCGAACACCAGGGTTGGATCGGAGTGTCATAGCCAAGGGTTCGACCGCTAAAGCATAGAGAAGAGGCGAGATAGGACATCACTGCCGCGTCACCCTAGATAAAGAAAAGGCCTAAGATGTCTAATCATTGGTTATTACCCAGGCCTGTGGGGCATTGTATAGTATGGTGAGCATATTAATAAAGTGAGGGCCAAAGCCAAAATTACGCAGACACTGCCATAAGTACTGGCATTCTACAAAACTACCCTGGAGCCGGTACTACCCTGGAGTCGATTTGATCGCATGAGGCTTGGATATTCATGAAGAGACGTCTGGTATTATAGGCTGTGTTCTTGGTTGGCATGAAACCCATTTGGTCTGGGTGGATCACAGACAAGATGACTTTATTGAACCGAAGTGCTGGGATTTTTGCCATAATTATTATGTCTGTTTGTAACATGTATATAGGCCTACAGTATATGATTCAGGCTGGAGGGGGTTATTTCCAGGTTTGGGGATTAAGACGATAAAGGGCTTCTCGCATGGAGTCGGGTAGTACAGCAGTGTCAAAAACTGCCCTATATAGGGCCAGCAAATTGGGCACTAAAACATCTGAGGAGTATAGAGTTCGACAGGTAGTCCGTCTGACCCTGGAGCTTTAGCAGTAGCAAAGCTAGCCAGGGTGAGCTAGATATCAGTAGTAGAGATAGGAGCCTACAACATAGCCACCTGCGCCTCCGTCGGGGTAGGAAAAGTAAGATTATTAAGGAATGCACTCAGGTCATAGGACAGATAGTCAACCTTGGAAGGGTAAGTATCCTGAAAGAAATCAGCAAACATTTTGGTGATTTTCTCTGGATCCGTAATAATGTCATCTGCGAGCATCTAAATGAGCCAGGTAAGCCAGTAGCTTACCTGGATGCTCTCCATGTTCAAAAATCCTTTGCTTAGTAAAGAACAGCTTATGCCTAGCTTTTTCATAACACATCTGTTCCACTAGTCTCGTTTGGAGCCTCAGTCTGCTAAGCAATTCTGCAAAGGGTGCAGTAGCATACTGATCTTCCAAAGAAGATAACTCTTTGGCAATGCATTACTTTAACTGACAATTGCACGGTTGTGCGACGATGTACCGAAATAAAATTGATGTCCTTTCTTTCCCTCACAAATAGAGCTTTCTTTTGGTTGCATTTGATCACCTCTGCGGTTTTTATTTTTTGCTCTAAAAAAACAAAAAAAGAGCGTCAATTCTGAAAAAAAACACAATTTTTTACTTTCTGCTATGAAACATTCCCAATAAAAAAATTTAAAAATCAAAAATTTTCATCAGTTTAGGCCACTATGTATTCTACTACATAATTTTGGTATAAAAAAAATCCCAATAAATGTATATTGAGCAAATGTTATCGCATTTACAAACTAGGGGATAGATTTAGGTCATTTTTTTTTTTTTTTTAATAGTAATGGCGGCCATCAGCGATTTTCAGCCGAACTGCATCATAGTGGCGGTCAGATCGGACACCTAACTGAAACTTTTGACACTTGTGAGGGGATCAGTGACACTAATACAGTAATCAGTGCTAAAAATATGCACTGTTACTGTACTAATGACACTGGCAGGGAAGGGATTCATCTCTGACAAAACAGCGGTCTGCCTTGTTTACATCGGCGGACCGCTGTTCTGTCTCCATGGGGAGTGATCGCAGGGGGCCAGTGGACATCGCGTCCGCAGGACCTGCTGATTGCTTCCCCCTTTGGCCAATCAGCGAGTGTGCACACCTCTGGCAGAACGCGCCCCCACTATCTGTTACACGAAAGAGACGCACAGGTACATCGTTTCGCATAATAAAGCCGACCTGCTGCAGTAAAACTACGGCGGCTGCTCGGCAAGTGGTTAATATGTGTGCATTCCTTTTTCACTGGTTCCTAATGCTGAAAGTCTCTGTTGAGGATACACAGTGTTGCAGAATGAATAATAATAGTAGCTGCAGTGCTCCAATCAGGTGAACAGTCCTTATATAGTCCACACAATAGGGTGAAAATAGGGTATCAGTGTCCACTCCCAGTAGGAATATCAATCCAGGGGTTACCACCACCAATCACCCAGATATCCAAGCCTCTTACCAGAACTGACCGACCCCCATTACAAAGGTCAGTCAAATGCTCATCAGAGAGGTCTCCTTTAAATCTGCACACAGCCCCCACCACAATCATAGGATCCCAGCACGATGTTAAATATCAACAGACCTCAGATCAGGGAGAAAGGAAAGACTCCTCATAGTGTAGTAAGTACAAAACAACCATTTATTGCAAGAAAGTTGGCAACTTACACACTCCTCAGCATAAAAACGGTCATCTGGTATCAGGCAATGCCTTAATAACCAAAAAGATGGCCGCCGTGTCCTCCGGTGTGTCAAGCGTCACGCCAGCCAGGCTCCACCTACATGTTTCATCATAACCAGACGTCATCAGGGGCGAAGTTCTGCTTTAAGGCCTCCTCCTTGATTCCTGTTTTGCTTTTGGGGAAGAGGGGGGAGTGGATACCTGATTTTGACAGGTACCCATTCCCACTTCCGCTCCAAACGCCTTAGGCGATCAGAAGCAGAAGTTCTCTTTCCTGCTTTGGGACCAGTCACAGAATGCAGCGCCGCTCGTGCACGCACAGTGGGCACCCAGCTGTGAAGCCACAAGCTGTCAGTTGCCAGTGCCACTGGGAGGACACAAGGAAAACACAACTTGGGTGAGTAAACCGCTGGATCGTGGGACAGCTAAATAGCTGTTTATTGAAAGTCAGCAGCTACAGTTTTTGCAGCTGCTGACTTTTATTTTGCACTTAAGAGACTGGAGCTCAGCTTTAAGCTTTAGGCCTGCCAAAGGCTTATTTGCACATTGGATTTATAAAGATACATTTACTATACTACTAGATAGTTTAATCTCATATTTGCTTTCATTTCATATTTGCTTCTTTGCAAACAGCATAGTGTCATGTTTGGTGAGTTCTCACAACCTATTTTAATGCTATAATCTATTTTCTCACAGAATCTGTGTGCCCTACTCGAATACCTGTGGCATCACGGGATGAGAAGGGATTTGAGCTGCTTGTGGGGATGAACATTCATAAAAAAGGCCAGATGATCACTGGGTCTTTGGTCTCGGAAAAAGCCTATCTTCTTACACCTTCTGTAGATGTAACCGAAAACACCAGGTATGAGATTATTGTAATATTATAAAATGCTTGAAGAGTTTATACATGAAACCATTCTAAATACAAAGAATCTACTATTGTATGTCAGCTTGGTAGAGATTTTGCTAAATTAAAGGGAATATATGGTATATTTGAAAAAATGCCTAAAACTTAAAGACCTATGAAATCCATTCTAGCTAGATACAATTCCCTTGCTTATCTCCTACAGTAATGTCAGTGAAGGTTCTAACTTATCCAGGTTATGTTATTGTTTGGAATAGGAATTGCATACACAGACTTTGGTTAGCTGCGTTTGACATGTTTTTAAAATGCTCGTCAAAAACAGGTCAGTACATATCCATTTCCCCAATGGTACAGTTTGGATGACGGTTGTGAGGCTGCATTTAGCTTGCTTTACAATGCATTTCCCTGAACACCGTGTGTCATTTTTAAGATGCATTTGCAGGCATAGCAGATGAAATGCAACGTTTTTAATCTGAATGCAGACATTTGAGCTACACTGCTTTTCAATGTAAAACCCAGTGTTTGACAGCAATGTACACAAGACCCTTAGCAGGGATCGGCAAGGTGCTCGTACACGGACACTGGTGTCCATGAGCGGTCCTTGCAGGGTCCGCAGCGGCGCAGTCAGTCAGTCAAAGCACTTCCACCTCCCCCGCCACTGCCTGCTGGTTGGTGGGACCACGCTGGTATCCTAACCAATCAGGTGCACTGCTGCTCACTGCTCAAGTTGCGCGTTGGTTGCCCCCCAGGCCCTGACCTTTAGACAGAGCGGAGGATTCGGAGAAGGAAGGAGAACGGAAGGAACTGTGCCCGCTGCCAGTCTTAGTGTGCCCCCCAGCTCTAAAGGGGGAACTATGGGGGACCCTGGCTGGCCTGCTCTAAAGAAGGATCTATGTGGGACCTGCACTAGTAAAGGGGGATCTTTGGGGACACCGGCCTGCTCTAAAGGGGATCTATGGGGACCCGGCTCTAAAGGGGATCTATGCCATAGATCCCCCTTTAGAGCCGGGTCCCCATAGATCCCCCTTTAGAGCAGGGTCCCCATAGATTCCCTTTAGAGCAGGGTCCCCATAGATCTCCTTTAGAGAAGGGTCCCCTATAGATCCTCCTTTAAAGAAGGGTCCCCATAGATCCCCCTTTAGTTCTTGTCTTTCCTTTCTTCTCTTCTTTTTCTTATTCCAGTTTTTTTTTTCCTTTGGGATTTTCTTTTTCTGCTCTTTTATATAGTAAGCGCTGAATATTCTCTTTTTTTAGTGGCGAGAATGATGGCAGGATAAGTCGCAGATGTCCTTATCTTTACGGACCCTCTTTTTAGATTTCAGAGAGCATGAGCTTTAGCAGTGGGTTACCTTTTTCGTCTTCCCATGACATCACTCTATCATCTAACAATTCAGTAACTTTTGTTCTAATAGACAATGTTTCCCTCTTCCTCCCTTTTTTTTTGCCTATCTATTGGCCTGTGCCTGTCTTGTTTTACTTTCCTTACAAGGGCCGATGAGATTGTTTTTCACAGCTAGTGGTTTTGCAAGAGAGAGCCATGTATTGGGTGATGTTTCTTTATCTAATTCTTTGGGAAACTGGAAAACATTGGTGATTTCAGGTTTGTATCATACTGTATACTATGTATAAGTAATGCCTTTATTTTTTTCCAGGAAACACAAAGGTAAAGAAAAAAAAGTTCTTAATTTTTACATACACTAAATCAAAATTACCTGTCAGCACAGGAGCCACATGCAGTCCCTTACAGGAGGTCAACTACATGTAGGAATATGTTGTCATACATTTGTTTTACTTTGTTAATCTTAAAATGAGACGGTATAACCATGCTGGTTATGGTGAAGTCAGGCACTTCTATTTAGAAGTATTTAAACTTTAGATTTTCAGTTTCCTTTACTATGCATTCTTACATGAAATTATATTTTCAACAGAGAAATATTTCCAGAAGGTCTGCCTCCCTCCTATGTGTTTGTGGCTACCATACGTTTACAGTCTCCTGAAAATCAGGACATCATTGATCTGTGGAGAATACTGTCCAAAGCAGGAGAGGTCCAGGCAGCAGTCACTCTAGATGGCACTGACAACTCAGTCATTTTTACTGTCACACAACTGAATGCAAATTCCCAAGTGATTAAGTTTAAAGATCCTAAATTAAAGGTAAGAAATAGTGTAGTCAGAAACCTTAAAGTAATTCTGTAGGGATTTTTAATTTTTTTTATAAATAACATGTTATACTTACCTGCTCTATACAGTGGTTTTGCACTGAACAGCCCTGATCCTCCTCTTCTAGGGTCCCCCGCCAGCTTTCTTGGCTTCTCTCCCCTGCCGAGTGCCCCATAGCAAGCCACTTGCTATAGGGGTACTCGTGTGTGCTTTTTCTAGAGCCAGCTCTCTTTGTCTATAAGACACAGAGTGTGGCTCGCCATCACCCCCCTCCCTCCTCACCGCCTGAGATTCACAGCAGCAGGAGCTAGTGTCTGAGCCAATGAGGAGACAGTGTCTTGGCTCTTATGCATAGCGCTGTATGTCAACTGAACCAGTGTAAGCATGTGTAGTATGTACCATACCTGTGAGATCCCCCTGGAAGCTGGAAATCCCTGTTGTAGGCACCGCTGCTACAGTGATTGCTGCCAGCTTCCAGGACCAATGCTGAGTGGCTGCCCTGCTGCTTACTGATCACTTTGGATTTTCTCAGTGATTGGACAGGGTGGAGATTGTGACATCACCACCCCTTCTTCACTACCTTCAATCTGAGAATGCTTTGCATTCATTGAGAAAATACAAAGTTTTCCTTGAATGATGCCCATGCTGAGTGAGTGATCCCCTGGGTTCAGAATGTAGCCAGGGCAGCAGCTTGGCACAGGACCTGGAAGCTAGTGGAGACCACTGTAGTAGCGGCTCCTATTACAGTGATTTCCAGCTTCCATAGGGATCTCACAGGTGTGAATACTTACTCTGTAAAAATGACCATACCTGGATTTCATCTTTAAAGCATGTAAACTTTACCTGTACAAAAAGGTGTAATCGACTATCCAAATATCTCGGTCCAATCAACCACACAAACAGCGCTAACAGATGAATGGATGAATAATAGGATCTATATTATAAACAGGCAAAGGTGTAATAAAACACAAGTGTCCAGTTTGAAGCAGTCCAAATTTGTTAAGGGAAGGGTGTGAAGGAACTTGGATACACCACAATTCGACCAAACACCGGTGCTCCCCCCCTCTCCTCTGGAACTCACCAGATGATTGGAAAAACAGGACCTCCTCACACGTGAATTCAAATCACCATCAGGACTTCTCCACCCTTCACAAGCTCGGATCTCCTCTCATATTCTATTAGCCTTCATATGTCACTCCATTCATGATGGCATGTAAATGAAGAGTGAGGGACATATAGTGTAATACCGCAAGGTTTATTGATTAAAAACCACACCAATATGGCCCCACTCCCCTCCAGATATCTACTTACAATAGCGAATCTGAATGAAGGCATTCAAAAATTGTATATACTGACGCTTAATGACCATTACTCAATTCCTCAAGATTAGCCAGGCGTCCATCTGATCACAAGGCGACCGCGCACACATGCCCTGACGTTTCGTCACTAAGACATCTTCTGAGAGCGTGTGCTTGCAACCAAGTTGGTATCGCAATTATTCTACACTCCTTGTCATTATATGTAAACTTTACCTATTTACAATTCCTTTCACAAAAAATCATACTTCAGTTTATATGAAGGATAATTAACCCCTGTCCATCAATAATAGATCAAGCTCCACTAAAATATAATTCAAAGTGATTCTGAAATCTTCAGCATCTAACCCTATTGTGGAGTGTAGGAAAGCAGTTTCCCTACTGGCCATTGTGGTTTCGTGTGCTGGTCCCCACTAAAGGATACAGTTTGCTTAAACTTGCTTTTAAGATTTTCTGGCCAAGATCACAAGAGCCACAAGGGCACAAGTGTTTAATTTTCTAGTTTGGTTTAGGATTGAGGAAGGAAACTAATTTTACTAAGAGGAACTCACATAAACAAAGGAAAGACATATAAAGTCCTAGAAATAGTGATAGATAAACTAACTTGCGTTACTTTTTTATGCAAAAGGCGGAAATAGTTTTTACAGCAACGTTACTTATGTTTCTATTTTCTTTGCCCACTGTATGACACATGCAGTGCTGTGTACACTCCAGCTCATTTCTGGCATTTTGGAGCCACAGAGCCATGACTTGGCCCTGCCCCCTTTCGCTCCTCATTGGCTAACTGACCTTGATCGACAATGGCTCCCTCTGCCATCTCAGTTATTGAGGAGGGAGATTCCCCGTAGAGCCAAAACTTTTGTGTACATCACTAGGTCAAGATGGGGCTCATGTAAGTATTAGGGGGGCTGGGGGGAACTGCTGCACAGAGACTTTTTTTAATTTTAATGCATAGAATGAATTAACATCCTAAGAACCAAGCCTATTTCTGACACATGTTGTTTACAAGTTAAAATCAGTATTTTGTGCTAGAAAATTACATAGAACCCCCAAACAATATATATATATATATATATATATATATATATATATATATATATATATATAGCAAAGACTCTGGAGAATAAAATAGCGGTTATTGCAATATTTTATGTCACACAGTATTTGCGCAGCAGTCTTTTAAACACATTTTTTTGTGAAAAAATACACTTAACTGAATTTAAAAAAAAAAAACAGTAAAGCTAGCCCAATTTTTTTGCATTTTGTGAAAGATGATGTCACACCGAGCAAATAGATACCTAACATGTTACAGGTTCAAATTGCGCACACTCACAGAATGGCGACAAACTATGGTACTTAAAAATCTCCATAGGCGACGATTTAAAAATCTTTAATGGTTACCAGTTTAGAGTTACAGAGGAGTTCTTTTATTAGAATTATTGCTTTCACTCTGACGATCGTGGCGATACCTCATCAACGTGTGTGATTTGAACACTTTTTACATTTACGGGCCTGACCTACAAATGTGTTTTCTTTGGTGCGTGAGCACACTGGGATGGGGGCGCTTTGAAAAAAAAAATGTTTTCTATTTATCTTATTTTATTTTTTTATATTTTTCACTGTTACTTAAAAAAAAATCTGATCACTTTTATTGCTGTCACAAGGAATGTAATAGGCAGTGACAGGTACTTTTTTTGGTGGGATCTGGGGTCTAAAATACCCCAAATCCCTCCTTTGCACTTTTGAATACTGTCACTTTTTTAAAATCGGTGCCATTGGAACCCAGGTAGACCAAAAGTGACGTTGTGACGTCGCTTCCTGGTTACTTCATCAGAGACCCAATCGAAGGACTCTGACTAGCCGGCGGATGTGCCAGCTGGTCGCTCGAGTTTCCCAGTGGGACAGGAGGCACGGGCATAGTGACGGAAGGTGGCGGGAGGGGGGGACATCCCTGTTGCAGAGTGCGATCACTGGGTGCAGCGGAGTCAATTCAGATCAGACATTGTGGAGTAACAGGAACTGGCTTCTTCATTGGAACATAACCACAGATAGCAAAGACGTCACCTTCTCATGGTGAGAAAACACAGACAGGAAAAGATAATCAGCGAGTACAGTACAGGAAATACAACACATCATAGAAAGAAAATGCATAGCGACATCTAGTGTCCTATTTGTGAACTGCAGTTAATCGCCTAAGCTGAAAGCTGTTGTATCTCCAACAATCCATTCACACTCCCTGTGATAAGGGCCTGCTAAGCCACATCGATTGTTATCGATAGAAAGCCAAACGCCGGGCTCTAAAAAATGGTACCAGGGTGGTGCCTCTAGCTGCAGGCATCATCCCGGTACAACCACTTCTTCAAGCCGACGTACAGGTACGTCAGTTTGCGGGAAGTGGTTAAGTTAAAAAACCTTCTGCCTTTAAAACCACTTTAATTTTTAATTAAAGTATTAGTTACCCCTTATTATTTTTATTAACTCCTTTGCTCTCTTCTTTAGCTCTTTTGCAAAAGACATGCAATTTATTGATAATTTGCAAAGACCTATAACTGAATAAATACATTTGTGTGGATTGGCTGTTTAGAGGAACACTGTCATTAATTTAAAAATGTGTATGACAAGATTCCAGTGAACAGTTGTTCTGAGATGTGCTGTCTACTAGTTCTGGGACAGAATAGTGGATTAATATTCTTTATGGCTATTGAGGAATTTATTTAAATATAACTTTTTGTGCCCGAAGTCCAGCTTTAGGTAGAGAAACAGTAGAAATGAAAAAATGATGATGTAATGTATTAATACTCAAACACAGGTATTATTTGACGAAAAATGGCATCAGCTGAAGATCCTTGTAAAAAATAAAAGTACCAGTCTATTTCTGGATGACACTCTCATTGAAAATCGAGCACTGGAAGAAATTGGAGCAATATTTATCAATGGCAAAACACAAGTTTTAAAGAGACAGACATCTGAAGAATCTCTTACTGTAAGTTCCACAAATAAAAAGAGTTCTAAACTATACTATTATGTTCAAAATCACAACAGTGCTGCGCCACAAATAATGTTACAACATATTCCACAAGTGAGAATATTACACTCACATGTAGAATATGTTGTAACATTGTTTGTGGCGCAGCACTGTTGTGATTTTGAGTCTTTGATATTGTATGCAGTGAAAGCATAAATAGTGGTTGCAGCCAATTAGCAATTTTTTGTTTATTATTTATTAATTATTAGTTTGAGTTGTGCTGATTTTCACATTTTTGGATTTTATTCTATTATGTTGTCCTAGAAAATGTGGCAGAATTACAACTCTTAATAGATACACATACTGTATACTAAATGAATTAAGAATACAATTTAAAGTATAACTTGTTTTGGACACAGTGGAAAGGATTAGAACACCTATCATGTTTTATTCCTGTCTGTGCTCCTGTTTGGGAGGTTTACCCTCTCTATTTGTCCTATTTACTATTACTACTGAGAGTGAAAGAAAATCCCTAATTTTGGACTTTCACCAGAACAGGGTAAATGAGAAATCTTCCAATGGGGACACTAGATCTGGTGACCCTGACCCTGGTGACAACCAGGATTTCCCTCTTACTTCTTGTCTGGTGGAAGAAAGCTGAGCGTCACCTTCTTCACTAAGCTAAAGGAAATTTCCCTTTTGAAGTGAATATCCCTGTGCAAAGTGAACAGCCTATTTGGCTTTAGTAAATTAAACCCATGGTGCCTTTTATAGGTCGGCATCCTCACAACTGCCCTGCGATGAACTGGAAATGTCTTGCAGGGCTGCATTCATAGGCTTGCTTGTGAAAAATGTTTTTAGTAAGACTTATTTTTGCAGCCAGTGTCACTGGGATCAGGGGGTCTCACTGCCCTAAAACTAGCCATAGACTGTACATTTTTTTTTTCATTCAGCCAGTACACCAGGTGGATAGAGGAATTTCTCACTGGGACATTGTATTCTGACATGCCGCCATGAGAATAAACTGATTATTAGATGCAGTTGCTGATCAACAAAAATTTTCCAAAGTGTCTCTTCGACAGACGTTGATAAAACAGTCAATTTCTGTCAGGCTGGAAAGGCAGCACAATGATCAAAATTCATCTGGTCTCTTCTGAAACAGCTGAATTTCGATCAGGTTAGTGAAGTCATTGGAATAATAAACAGAATGATGAGGGCAGTAAGTGAAGAGTGTGGGAACAATGGGCATAACTTACTTAGCGATATGTTACAGCATCCGAGTATGCGGTAAAATAACGCACAATATTTTTCACAAAGAAACTCTCCTTATTTCCACGTTATCTTTCCGAAGTATGCCTCAAATAACGCATGAAACCACGAGGTAAGTTATTGCAAACATCTCGCAAGAGCGTTACACCCTGTGTGCAAACATCATGGTTGGTATGGCATGGCTTCTCTGTGTTGAGGGCTGAAGGTATCCAATGAGTTGGATATAGAGCTCCATGATAAGTGGCTTGGATAACCTGAACTTCTGCAGGGTATCATCATTGGATCCAGCAGTGTGCGCTCCTTAAAGGTTCTTTCCTTTAAAGGACAACTTGAGATCTTTGCCTCCTCCTCTTCTGCATTGCTTCACATTTTAGAAGATTGGATTCGAAGGGCCCCATCCTCTTTGCAATGCCGTCTGCCAGCCTTCAAAAACAACCTTCTCTAGCTTGCACTTTCCCACCTATTTTTAAATCACTCACTGGGGGGTCTGACAATTGCCATAGTTACTGCATAGTTATTGCAAGCTTTGACCAATACTTAATTACTGCATGCATTTATTTCCTTTTGTGAATTTACTTTAATGTCTGTGGTATTTAACAAACTTTTTTGGTGTTTGGGCTAAATACCGCATACGAGCAATAGTGAATTTACATTTTAATTTTTGCATGCATTAGGTGGTCATGTGACTGTCATAACGCATGCGATAACTTTTAGTGAAATATGCCTACAATTGGGAGGTTTTATGGATATGCGATTCCCTGAGAATTTTTTAGTTCGGTTTTAGCCGTCATCCCTATTATATCTTTGAAAGAGAGGGTTTGGTGCCTCAGGTCAAGGTGTGTGGGACTTTTAAAGGGCTAGTACACAAAGGTATCTTAGATACAAAGTAAAATAATAATATTTATTCCAAAATAAGATATAAAGTAAATATCATACGTTTCAAGTTACAGCCGATATGGTACATATGGTGTATGGGTTAAAGACCCATAGGTGAAAGTGAAGAGGAATATGAAAGAGGTGACATTGTGGTAAAGTGACATTAGTCTCTCTCTTAAGGTCCGAACGTCTCAGATTGGCGTTGGATCTTGGTATGAGAGAGTTTTTTATTCCTACGCGTTTCGGCGGGGGAGCCTTTTTCAAGGAAAAATGTCAATCATCTTTAAAAAGTGATATGCCTGGGCCTGCTTATGGTCCTCGGGTCCTCATAAGAATCAACTGGGTCTCGCTATGGATACATGTATTCTCTGGGCCAGTTGGGAGAAGAAGACATACATTTAACCCGTGTCTGGTCAATTTTGCAACATATAATTATGTGGTTAATGTAATTTCCAGTTTTATCCGCTAGTTGGAGTATTATTCCAGCTGGTCCTGTAGTGGTGCACAGTTCCAGTGGTCTCCACTAGGGGGTGCTGTTCCGGTTATTCCTATTCAGTTTTAAGGGTCCATAGGCTTGGGGAGAAAACGAAGAGATCCTGGTAGAGTGGTCCGAGCGTCCTCACTGTCCCTCGGCTCGATACAATTGGGAGGTAGTAGCCAGATCAGCAACTGTGCCAGGTTTATACATATAGATTAAAAAAACACCAAAGGACACACTCTAAATGCATTATATTTAATATTTATTTTAAAAGAAGGAACACAATTGGCCACTTATACTTTGCAAGATCCTATGATTGTGATTCCATAAAAGAACACCAGAGGACGCAATCTAAGTGCAGTATAATATTTCTTTATTAATAAAAGGAACAAAATTGGCCACTCATATGTTGTAAGAAGAAAATCGCCTGTAAAACCGACAGTTAACAAATGGTGGATCTGAATCCAGTCCCAGAAATGGAGGCATCTGCCAACAACAAGGCACTCAAGCCTCCTGGGGTCTGAAGTAATTTGGTTTATTCCCACGCTGTCAGATCGGTTGCCCTACTATAGAGTGCCTTGGAGCCGGTGGATCCCTCTATTTCTCTTGGCTCTGTGTACATCTTACAGGATCAGCATCTGTTGACAACATTAGGGCATTACAGACGCTTTTCTTCTTAGATCATGCCCTCTGGTGTTATTTTATGTAATTACAGATTTTCCTCCTATCTTCCCGAGGAGCTACACTAAATGAAGCTAGCTGATTTAACCCCCAATGTGCCTATTGTAAATTCAATGAACTTTCAGCTGAGACTTTGCTAATTTAGAATATTGATTACTCTTGTGCTATAACGGTTTTCTTTGCTTATAAATATGGATAAACTAAAATATATATATATATATATATATATATATATATATATATATATATATATATATATATATATATATATATATATATAAGCATATTAGCATATTATATAGAAAATCACTTGTTACTTGTATATAATGCCTAATATCCTGCTATGTATTTAGATGGAGATACAAAAATTAAGACTGTACTGTGATCCAGATCAGAGTGAACGAGAGACGGCCTGTGAAATCTACACTGTGGTATGTGTTAAAAAGAAAATCTTATAGGTCTATTGACTATATGAAAGCTGCATATTATCTTTCATTATTTTCTGATAAAATATACATTTTCTAAAAGTCCACATCATAATCACAACGTTGTTACAATTCATATAACAAACTCAGAGACCCTTACAGTTGAAATATTAAAGTTTCTTTTGTTTCCTTTACAGAATGATCCAAGGGTAAGTAGAGAGTATATTTTATTAATACAATTTGCACTCTTTATCTAGGCAGCATAAATTCTCTTGTATTCTACCCTATGTATACCAATTTGCACTCTTTATCTAGGCAGCATAAATTCTCTTGTATTCTAACCTATGTATACCAACCTAGTAAAAGTGTATATGAATGATATACATTCTGTTTTATGCATATTATACTTTTATCCATGAAATTTAATCACACCAATATACAGGAAATATAATGTCAAATATATGTGTGTGGATATATTTTACAATTTATAGTGTCCCCTTGAGCGGGTACCATCCCCTTCTTGCCAATGTCCTGAAGGTCAGCCTGGGTCCCCTGGAGCACCAGGACCAGAAGTAAGTGTGATTTTATGTTAGAGGATTTAAAGAGTTAAATCATGTTACTATGTGAAATATTTTACTAATGTTGGCCATTTAAATCCAACTGTACATTTTAATCTATTTATTTGGAAGACATTTACTATTGGTCCTTTTTTCTTTACACAACATGCACATCTACTGTTCAAAGGTTGGAAAATATGATCTGCCCTGACATTACTATAGCATATTCCTTAATTCATTGCTAATTAGTCATTTTATTGCATATAAAATATCCACTTTTTCCATGAGCCATGGTGTTATAACCATCATTTGGTCAGCTACATATATCTGCTGTATCTGTAAGGCAATATCTCAATCTGTAAACAATTTATTTTGAGCTATTGTTGGAAATGCACAAGAACAGGAAAAGACTGAGAATTCTTGGCTGGGTGTTAACACAACCAACTAATCTACCATGCAAAGTTGATTAGGTTGATTGGTTGGCATGATAAAAGCTAGATGTTTTGTAAAGAACATCAATTAACACTCATTTTATACTCTTTCAGCCTCATCTTCCTTTGCAAGCGCTCTGCATTTGGCAAAGGAAGTCATTGCTGAAAGCAGCTGGCCACATATGGCCCAGGATGAGTCATTGGCAGCTCTGATTATTGCATGAAAGGTGAATCATCTCCACTCAGGGCAACCAGCCTAACATACTTGATTAGTAACCCAATCCTTCCCATTGTAAGAATAACTGACATGCCAGCCAATAAATTACATTTATTTAGTCCTATACACCACTAAAAGTATACAATAGGTAAAAATGAGACAGGCTGGTTTGGCCAAGACTCATTTACAGGCTTGGAAATGGTAATGAGGTTGTGAAATGTGTAGTAATGCTTATCAACTGATCAGTTATTAGATGATTTCTGATCAGTTGCGATCGGTTTTTGTACCTAAAAAATTGCCACTGCTGTTTTCACAGCATTGCTGTAAAAGCTGTTCATGACTCCATATTCAAAACTTCCTTCCTATAGTTATGTGGGGCAGCATAATTCTGGCTCCTAAAATAATAAAAAGTGTAATTTCCCTACTTATTCTCTTTGTCAAGTGTAAAATGGTTCTTAATAGCAGGTAGTTGCTAGACAAAGCTTACCATCTATGTCATCATAGATATAAGTACAAAATTGTTGGGGAGCCCAATCAGGGGAAACAAAGCTTATCATCTATGTCATCATAGATATAAGTACAAAATTGTTGGGGAACACAGTCAATTGCTTTACAATCTATTTTGACTTCCATTAACAAACTCTTCTTATAGGGCAGTGAAGGACGTATAGGAGAGCAAGGTGCCCCAGGAGCTGATGGGAAACCTGTAAGTAATTTAAATGTGTATCTTTTTAAATAATGTGTATTGATTTGCATATATGTGTAGAATTTTCCCATCCTTAAGTATCATAAACAATTATAAAATCATTTACAATTAATGAAACAAGATTATTTAAATTGATATCTGTTTCTCTTTTTCAAATATGTTATATCTTTGGTTATTGTTTACTCTTGTCAGCCACCTTTTAAATTATGCTCTGCATTTCTGTGTCTTCAGATGTACTGAATTAAAGTGGCTCATTTTTTTTCAATGGACTGGCAGCGCACCTAATACTCAGAAGTATTTCACACAGGCTTTTCGATTCGGTCCGCCTGTTGGATGCTCCATGTAGCCCTGTGGAGCAACGGATGTCAGCAGAGACATCTCTGCTGACACCCGCTGCTATCCGATCTGATCCTGTCTGTGAAATCCAAATGGATGGAAACCCTATTTTCCATCCATCTGAAGGATCGGATCGGATAAGATCTGATTAAAATGGACAGGCGGTCCATTTTCATCCAATCTCCCCATAGAGGAGAGCGGGGATCTGACAGCTCCAACTCTGCAAAGTAAGCAGAGATGGAGCTGTCATCCGCCTGCTCAGCAGGGATCGGTGGACCGCTCCCTGCTGAGCAAAACCGTGTCCGTCGGGCGCACCGCCTGTGTGAATGGGGCCAAACTAACCTTTATTTTAAAGGTTGTGGGTGCCTTGCCAACTGTTATAACAACGAAAATGTCTACAGATGCTAGCATTTTCCTCTTCCTCAATAGGGAAGCCTTTGATGATGTGACTCCCAACATAAACAATGATTGAACAACTTCATTCATCTGACCAAGATACCAAGAGTGTACAATGCTCTGCACAGGGGCAGCAGGCAGTGGTACACAAAATTTTGCTAGTAAAATGGGGCTTGAGTTTTTTTAGGCAGAAGGGTAACATAGTCTCATCTACCCAAAAAAAAGACTCTGAGTACTAGCAATTCATTTTTTTCATGGTAAAGTTCCATAAAGAAGATTTTACACCATCGGCCTGAATCACATATATTAACTGGTTACTATGGGTATGATTTACTAAAACTGGAGAGTGCAAAATCTGGTGCAGCTGTGCATGATAGCCAATCAGCTTCTAACTTCAGCTGGTTCAATTAAGCTTGAACAAAAACCTGGAAGCTGAGTGGTTTCTATGCCGAGCTGCACCCAAATTTGCATCCTCCAGTTTTAGTAAATTAACTCCAATGTATTGTTGCTAGCAGTTGCTGTTCCATTTTGTTAACTATATTCTTTCCAATACATGTACTTTTACATTTAGAAACTTGTAAAGCTACTAAATGTTTTTCAGGGACTGCGAGGACCTCCGGGACCACCTGGAATACCAGGCACTTCAGGACAAAGGGTTTGTTTTAGAAAATATGCATACTGCTGTTGTTCATTGCATTGGATTGTGAAGATAAAAAGTACCAGAACTGCATGGAGAGGATAAAAGAAAACTTTATGATTATGTTGCTGTGTCTTCAGTGGACTGGCATGGAATGCATGGCAAGCACAGTTGGCTTCAGTTAACAACTAGTATAGGAATAATGGTAACCCATACAACCCTTTCATTTCACCTTCATAGCTAAGTAAGCCACTAGGAATAAAATGTGTTAAACATGTTTAATCTGATTAACAGGACATAAATAGGTTTATTATCTATTTGTTTATTTTCTGTTTGATTCAGGGACCACAAGGACTACCTGGGCTTCAAGGTGATCAAGGCCCCCCTGGAAATCAGGTATAATTCTAACATAGGAAATGATAAGCCTTAGGCTGTCCATAGATGAATCATTTTTTCTGATCAGCCAAATCAGGCGGATTAAAAAAAAAAATGGAACGGATTCCCCCATCCAGACAAGCGGGCTGGATGGAGGAATCCTCCCCACTGTGCTTTTGTATTCTGACAGTGGGGACACCTCCACTGTCAGAATACACTGATCAATGGCTACATGTGCTGATCGAATTAATACATTTCCAACACTCCCATTCGAGAGAAGTCAATCATTAGATTGACTTCTGTAGTGAGAACGGCCGTAGATGCATAAAAACTTTCAATCCATCTGTAGTCAGCCTTAATTCATTAAAGCAAAGGAAAATTGCTAGTGATCTGAAGGGCCACTATCGGGGGCCAGATGTAACCAATATAGGTAAAATATGCTAAAATAACCTGTTATCAAAGAATAAAATGAATGATAAAAATATATAGGCAATGCACCAAAAAATGGAGGACAATCATGTAGGCACATGAAGGGAAACATGAATAGTAATCAAGTCCATAAATTAGTCCATGTGAGATCCCAAGGAAAAGCAGGTGTAAAAGCGGAATACAAAGGAAACAACTGCAGAAAGGGCAAGAGCTCCACAGCACAGGGAAGTCAGCTCTGTGAGAAAAGCATAAAAGGAAAAAGTGGAGTGCCTCTAAGTGCAGTATTATTTAATAAACCAAATTGCACACAGCAACTATGCACTCACATATGATGGATAAAAGATAGGCTCTTGAATTGTATAAGTTGGTCCGGTGGTAAGCGGGGTGAAGCTTACAAGTCCAGCATCCAAAGATGTGACAGCCAGGAGATGGAATGGGAGACGGTAAACCCGGCAAGGTGTCTTCCAGGTTCGGCTGTATCCGAGGACCAAGCTGGAACACAGCGTGTGCCGTGTGCCGTGTGACGTCACCGAGGCCAGTAAGGACACACGATGCCCTTCAGAGCATGCATCAAGCTCACAACGGGGCTTGCGCGCTCTTTTTTCGAGTCACATCTTCGGACGCTGGACTTCTAAGCTTCGCCCTGCTTACCACCAGACCGACTTATACAATTCAAGAGCCTATCTTTTATCCATCATATGTGAGTGTATAGTTGCTGTGTGCAATTTGGTTTATTAAATAATACAAACTTAGAGGCGCTCCGCTTTTTCCTTTTATTATTTTTTATTAATAATTCATTAAAGGATTACTTCTTTCTCATCAATCGCAGTTTTGAAAAAGGCAAACAATTACAGACAGAAATATGAAAGTGGCTATTGCCAGCTTGATACCTAGTGAGTCACTGGCCATACCTGCAAACCAGATATTGAAACGTTTAATACTTTAATGCATGATTGGTCAGCAACAGGTCAGCTAATCGCTGGGAAGTGAAGCAAGAATAAGTATAAGCGTCTTTAATTCCTCACCTTTTAAAGGGAGTCGGCAATAAGATCTGCCGTGTCTCTTTCTTCCTACGTTCCTTCTACTTGCAGTAACCCTTAGAAATCAGTTTGAATTCACTTGCTAATGTCAGACATGTATTCTGACTATTTACTGTGGGTTACTGAAAATAAAGCTGACATTTCAGTAACTTTACAAGTCTGCATTTTTACATGTCAAAATTGTAAAATGTTTCCAAAAAAATGTTCTGTTTATAATAAAAAGCAAGCCTTGAACTCCAGGAACACAATTTACCTAGAATAGGAAGTGCAATATGAGTCACAACAACTTTGTAGGAAGTCACAAGGTGAAAGGCATCAGCATGTTTGCCTGGGGCATTATATGTCAAGAAGCCAAGAGCTACACAAAGATTTACATGATTGTGTCATTTCCGAGTTAGTATCTAAGATCAGGAAATTGACATAGATGCGGACCCTGGCTTGTGCCTGGACAAAGCAAATGTAGCAGGACCAAAAATGACACAGACAACAGGATTTATGGGATTATATAATGTATGAGCCAGTGCCTTAGTTCAAACAGAAAGTACATCCAGTACAGACTTCGGATGATACCTGAACAAAGGCAGTATCAACATTCAAGAGAGAAAAGAAGGTGAAAGTAATGCCAAGACCTGTGCAGGCACCAGGATGTGCATAACTGTGTCATCTAGGTGCCAGCATCTTAGTCCAGGAACAGAAAGTAGATGCAAATCTCTGATGATGCCTAAATAAAGATGGGACTAACCTTCTGAAGAGAAAAGCATGTGAAGGCAATGTAAGAGTGAGAGTTGATAAAAGGTTATTCGTTTTTTGACCCAAGATTTACGCAACATTCATCCAGGATTCACACATCTATCTAATTGGATTTTGGATGAAAAATGTGTGAATCTTGAGCAAAAGTTAGGTAAAATAAACACTGATATATAACCCCTAGTAGTTACACTTAGGTTACATATACTTAACATGAAAATAATACTCAATGCTATGTCTGCTTTAAGACTTAAAACTAAAGAGCATATTTATACATTTTTTTTACTTAACATTTACACATTTTTTAAATTGAATCTTGGGTAGAAATATCTGAATCTTGGGGTAACACAATGATAAATAGATGCCTAAATATTTTAACCACTTGCCGACCGCCACACGACTATTTATTGCGGCGGTCAGCCCCGTACAGGCAAAGTGACGTAGGACTACGTCGCTAGCCTGTGAGCCTCTAGGGGGAGAGCGCGCGCCGCCGGAGGCGCGCTCCCGCCCTCGCTCGTTCCCTAACAAGTCCGGGCGTGTGACCGGTGGACCCGATGTCCGCTGGCCACTCGCAATCTCCCCGTGGAGAGGGAGAAAGGCAGGCGGCTGATGTAAACAAAGCCGCCTGTCATTCTCCCTGATGTAAGAACAGAGATCATACGATCCTGCTATGTAGGATCGTATGTCTCTGTGCTTACATCACTTGCCACACCCCTTTACAGTTATAAGCACGCCCCTAGGGACACACTTAACCCCTGCATCACCAATAAAGTTAACCCCTTCCCTGCCAGTGTCATTTTTACAGTAACAGTGCATATGTATAGCACTGATTACTGTAGTAATGTCACTGGTAACCCCAAAAGTGTCAAAAATGTCAGTCAAGGGTCCGATCTGTCTGCTGCAATGTCGCAGTCCCGCCAAAAAAATCGCAGATCGCCGCCATTACTCGTTAAAAAAAAAACACCAAAAATGACAGAAATCTTTCCCTTAGTAAACACAATAACTTTTGCGCAAACCAATCAAAATACGCTTATTGCTATTTTTTTTACTAAACATATGTAGCAGAAAACAAATTGACCTAAAATGTTAAAACATTTTGATTTTTACATTTTTTTGGGGGAGTTTCATATAAAAAATTTGAAAAATATTGTTATTTTTTCAAAATTGTCGCTCTTTTTTTGTTTATAGCGCAAAAAGTAAAATCGCACAGGTGATCAAATACCACCAAAAGAAAGCTCTGTTTGTGGGAAAAAAAGGACGTTAATTTCATTTGGGTACAGCGTTGCATGACCGCGCAAATGTCCGTTAAAGTCACGCAGTGCCGAATCGCAAAATAGGGCCTGGTCAGGAAGGGGGTAAAATCTTCCGGGGCTTAAGTGGTTAAAAATAAGACCGATGGTTGGAAAAGGAAAATGTCAAATATAAAATCATCCTTGTTTAAATTTCCATGTTTAGCCATCAGTGATCAATTCTAGTTTTTGCAAATAAACCGCCCAATTTTGCCATTGTTCATATTACTTTCATATTCCAGGGCCTGCCTGGAATAAATGGTGTCCCTGGACCAATAGGACCTAAGGTAAGCCTAGTGAACAAAATCTTTAATTTTAATCATTTGTAATCAAAACAGCAAAAACTACTACATTAAGAATTAGTGGGACTATTACCTGGATACTTGTCTTGCAATAGGCAAACATTATCTTTAGTATTTTTCTTTATCATTTACTTTTTAGAAACAAAACACCTGTTGCCATGATTTAATTAAAATATTACCTGCAATGTTCCCATATTTTCACACTATATACTGTACATGGCAAATGCTCTGTTTTAGGATGTGACCCATAGAATTCCAAGCATAGGATTGAGTCTAAACTTACTGTGTCTCCTATTGGTCCCTTTAGTAAAAAATGAAACTAATTTATGCTAATGAAGCCTTCTTTCCTAATATATATATACTGTGTATATATATATATATATATATATATATATATATATATATATATATATATATATATATATACATATATAATATGATTTTATTATATATTATTATTTATTATTTTTTTTATTACATTACTGTATGTTAGGGTTCAACTGGGCTAACTGGTCAAGCAGGAAATCCTGGCATTCCTGGAAAGAAGGTAATGGGGACTCGTAACTCACTTTAGTGTCAACTTTGAACAATATACTGTAAATGAAGGTAATGCAGGCAAAACAGCAGCTGTGAATTATATAAAAAATAAGTGCACTTTCAGAGAAAGTTTTCCCCTTCAATGTGACCTAATCAATCCCACCCCCTGTCCAGAGATGCATATTTACCTTGATCTGATGGCTAGGAGACACAGGGATACGGACTACTATTTAGGCTCTACTGCACAGGCTTGGCCAGTGGCAGGGATATAAACAACCCCCATTGAGGTAAGTATGCATTAGGTCACCCTAAATGGGCAAATATGATAAAGTGCACTCATCCTTTGAATTAGTCTATTTATCAGTATTTTCACCCAACTTGGACCCAATATTTACCCAATGTTTTAATGAAATCTTAGATAGATATTGGGTGAATATCCAACCCCAAAGTGTGAGTCTAATGGAATATCTTTGAGTTTTTCTGTGAGAAAGAGAAAAATGGACTTTGGGCCCCATCCAAACAAATCTACAAAAAAATTAGGGAATAACCGGAGAGACCCCCAATATTCTACAATGATGGACTATATCAGCCACAGAAAGGAGACTTATATAAAATCATCAAGTTTTTATTTTGAAGAAGTAAAAATATTTATTTAAGAAAGATTTTGTGATGCCCCCACAGGGGAAAATAATACATAAAATACAATGAACATACTGTATGCAAATTAGAAAAAACATAGTCCATGCGATGGTATGGTATGATGTTGTCTTGACCGTACAGACATCATACCATACCATTGCATGGACTATGTTTTTTCTAATTTGCGTTTGTTCATTGTATGCATATTTTATGTATTACCCCCCCCCCCCCCCATAGGGGCATCACAAAATCTTTCTTGAAGAAATATTTTACCTTTTTCAAAATAAAAACTTAATGATATTATATATGTCTCCTTTTTGTGGCCGATATAATCCATCATTGTAGGATACTGGGGATCTCCCCCATTATTTCCTAATATTTTTTGAGTTTTTCTAGTTTGTAATACAATGGTGAAGAGGCAGAACTTTGTTGGGTTTTGGGTTACTGCTATCCAGGGCTCTGTGAGATGGATTTTCTTGCACTTTATGTCCAGGTGACAATGGATTTAGCAAAGTAGCATATAAAAGTTTTTATAAATGCACAAGTGCCACACTAATTCTTGGCCAAATTCGTGCACATCCATATTTACACAAAACCAAAAGTATTTTGAAGTCTCTTCAAAAATAGTATCTTATGTGCTGCTTATACAAGTGCATCTCATAAAATTAGAATATCATCAAAAAGTTAATTTATTTCAGTAATAAAATTAAAAAAGTGAAACTCATATATTTTATATAGATGCGTTACACACAGGGTGATATATTATAAGCATTTCTTTCTTTGAATTGTGATGATTATGGCTTACAGCTAGTGAAAACTTCAGTATCTCAGAAAATGTGAATATTACATAAAACCAGTAAAAAAAAAGAATTTTAATACAGAAATATTGTCCTACTGCAAAGTATGTCCATGTACAGTATAGTATCTACTCAATACTTAGTCTGGGCTCCTTTTGCATGAATCAATGCGGCGTTCCATGGAGGCGATCAGCCTGTGGCACCGCTGAGGTGTTATGGAAGACTAGGTTGCTTTGATAGTTGCCTTCAGCTTGTCTGCATTGTTTGGTGCAGCTGTGCATTGATTGGCTACCATGCACAGCTGCATCAGATTTAGCACTTTCCAGTTTTAGTAAATCAACCCCTTTGCGTCCCTAAAGTGGAAGTCCAGGCTTTTACTAAGCTTAAATCTGCTTCCACCCCCTTCTAACTCCTATTTTAACTACCCTGTAGAAGGAAGATGCTTCCACTTACTTATTCTGGTCCAGTCTGGTCATGAGATTAGCTCCTAGCAGCTACTCTCTCCTCTCCCATGAAGTCGGTCACTGGGGAGATCACGTGATTGGACTTGAGCACCCTGGGAATAGGTAAGTATAACGCTAGAGTCACACCAATGCAATTTTGTGGGCCATGTTTGTGGGGGCATGGCAGCCCATAAATTAATGGGCTGCAGTGCCTCCGTTTCCACAAAAAAAAGATGCATGCACCTTTTCGAAAATTTGGCCGCAGGAAAATTAAATGGTCTTCTTTACTTTGATTTTACATGTGTGTGCCATTTAAAAAAAAAAAAAAAAAAAAAAAAACGTTTTCACTGCGGGTGATGGCGGGTGCAGAAATCGCTGCAATTCCTGCACCCGCAGCAACAGGCAGAAGTGTGAACCAAGCCTGAGCATCTTCCTTCTATAGAGTAGCTAGTATAGCTGTTAGAAAGAGGTGGGAGCAGATTTCAGCTGATTTATTAATAGCCTGGAATTCCATTCTCTTTAAAAGAGAGATTTCTAGTACCACTAATATGCACAGATTAAATTAGATTAAAATATAGTACTACTCTTAAAGCAAGAGAGTAAAAAAAAATCAGAAAACACAATGCTGACACTATGGAAATGGTAAACACTGCTAACAAAATAATATGAGCATATAATATATATCTGTACTTTACTACTATTTGTTTATTATCAGCTGTTGCTAAGCAAACGGTGATAACTTCCTACTAAAAGTATAGCTCTAATTTTCCAGATCACCAATATCACCGGGAATAAAGGGTTATAGAGGGTATACAACAGGAATAGAAGGGAAATCTTCCTTTGAGAAAACTTGTTCTGGTGACAATTCTTTGAGGATTCCCCTAACACTGGAAAGATGTTTTCTCAATTCCTGTAAAGTCTAGATGTGGGGTGAAGGGAAATCTCCCTAATGAGACACAGATGCCCAAAACAAATCTGATACCTTTTTTAACACCCCTCCCTTTATTTTATCAAAAATGAAAAAAATAAAATATTTGAATTAAGGAATATTATAAATAATGGTGTACAGAAGAGTGTACGATAAAACATATATACATTCTGTACATATAGCAACTAGTTCTATTGCATTACTCTACAAAAAGTTCCATGTATATTTAAAATTTTACCCGATTATTATGAAGAACAGACAGTCAAGTAAATATTTGTTATGCATTACTTTTCTTTTGAACATTTTATCTTTGAAAATGTTTAGATATTTCTTTTTTAATATGCTAACCAAGGAAGTCAAAGTATGCTCATTTTTGGTATTTTTTTTTTTTTTTTAAGGGCAATAAAGGTGAAAGAGGAACAGTTGGGCCTCCAGGACATCAAGGTCCACCAGTAAGTTTTTTCTCTATGTATATTTTTTACTAGGGTTAGCAAAAGGATTCAAGCTAAGTAGTCAGTTTCGGGTGGAAACTAGGGCTATGTAACTGTAACTAGGTGCTTGCTTACTTTAACTCTAGCAACAAATCCAAACATTGGAGTCCACGGACCATTGCTCTTTCCTGCAGTGTGGCTGCTTGTATTGTTTCTTTTTTTAGGTAAACCTGTATGGTGGGATTGTGTTGTCTGCTATTATTGATCTCTGCTTCTAAAATTGTTCACTACCTGGCTTCCATATGGACCCAAAAGCTTCAGTAATTTTGCATCACTGATCCTAAAGAAATATTATTCATTATTTATTATTACATTTATTTTTATATAGCATTTTTCTCCCTGGGGGCTCAAAGTGCTTTAGCTGCTGTTGGCATAACCATCTCAGCCACACTCAGTAGAATATCATACTAGAGCCAGTTTTGAGAGAGTAGCTATTCAACCCATCAGCTTGACTTTGAAGTGTGGTAAGAAATCGGAGTATCCAGAGGAAACCCACACAAGCATACAGAGAACATGCAAACTCCATGCAGATAGTTTTTTGAACAGGACTCAAACTTCTTACATAGAAGTTAGCATGAAACAGCATGGATAGGGAACACCTGGGACCAAGCAGCTGTAATCAGTGTGAGGCTGTAGACATCACTGAGCAAAACAGAGACTGAGGATGACAAGGAATCAGTCAACTCCAAGTATGGGTATTGACAGTGGCGTTCTAGGCTGTACACGAGAATGACAGCTGTCAAAATGCCTGGTTGATGTCGGAAGAGGGGGTGTGCATGACATGTTTCCAGGGACTTGTCCTCTTCTTCAGATACATGGATGAGTTTGCTTTAAATATTAAAGGGGATGCACAGCCAAGGTTCGTTTGGCTGTACCTTTTCTGTGGATCACAGAAGTGCAGTTATTTTGCACTCCTGTGACCCGATTTCAGCAGACAGCGGGCTGAAGCCCACTGTCAGCTGATGTCACAGAGCCGGTCCAGGCTCTGGAAGGATTGCGACCATATGGTTGGGAACCGCCCACATGCCTGGACCAACATCCGGCCACTCCCACCCCCTCCACAGCCCAGTGCTCTACTGAGCCCAGGGGGGGGGGGCAGAGCAGAGAGCTGTGGGAACCAAGCGATCAGTGGTGTTAGATCGCTCGGTTCTCAGTCTTAGAGGTGTTGGGAGACAGATGCAGTATTGGACCGATGCTACATCCACTTAGGTAAGTATGCATCTTAAATAAAAAATAAAACCCCTACTTCCCTTTTAAAAGTAAATGAAATAGCATTTTTGGTTTGTGGTGCTCGGCTTTAAGGCCTCATACACACTGGACATTTTACAACTGCTCCAAGGAGCGTCTGATGTTTTTTTCCTCCCCTGCATGTTAGCCTATACATCCATGCAGACACAGGCTTTTAGCAGCATTTACTGGCAGGAGAGTTTAGAGGCAGGAAATAAAAAAAAAACATCCAGGAGCAGCAGAGTTTGGACAGAAGAAACGCTTGACGCTTGTAAACATGTTTTAACACTAGGTGTGTTTAGCATTTGTGCAATAATTGATTTCAAAGGCCAGAATAAATTCTATATTCTATCTTGCCGATTAGATGAATTAACGCCCAAATGCATGATGCGAGTAAATGTGGCTAAAGACTTTATACACTTTTACAAGCGTCAGTCGTTTTCTTTCCAAAATGCTGCCAGGAGGTAGGCTTCTAGAAGAGTGTGAAAACGTTCAGTGTGCATGAGGCCTAAATATCACCAAAGATTAATAGTGGACCTAATACTCTGAACTTGTTTTAGGGTGAACCAGGACTAACTGGAAGAAACGGAGCCCCTGGGCCTGCTGGAGCAAAGGTATAATATTCTAATAGTTTGGCATCTAGATTATTAAAATTCAGTATTTACAAATGCCCGGGAAAATACAAAAAATTAAACAAATTAAAAACAGAGAAATCCTAAAATGTAATGAACAGGGTATGCTTTAACCTCTTACCACCCAGGTAACCTATATGTGTGGTGGCAAAGTTCAACTTCCCTCTCAAAGTGAACAGGCTATTTGCCTTTAGCAAATCAAGCCCTTGCAATAACATGCATTGTGGACAAAGACATAATAGGGTTGATTTAAAAAAAAAAAAACAAATAGGTTGTTCACTTAGCATGGGAAGTTGCACTTTGCAAAGACATTTTGCTCAGAGCTTAGTGAGTGTGGTAATACTCTGCTGACTTCCATCATCCAATCATTTGCAAGCAAAAATGCTGTTATTTTTAACTTTCTTTGCACATGTTTGGGTATTCTTTACATAGTAAAACTTCCCCACAATCACTAAGCTCTGGTAAAAATTATCTTGCAAAATGAATATTTGCCTTTAATAAATCAGCCCCAATGATCTTGATTTTCTAAGGAGTAGAGGCTGTTGCAAAGTAAAATTGAATAAATAAAACGAACCTGTGCTCTCATTGGGTATCCAAGCCTGTGTGAAGGAAATTACAAAAACAAGATCATTGCTTGCTCCTGACCGGATGGAGATTGCTTCATTTGATTTAGTAACATTAGGGCCCCTTTCACACGGGTGTGCTGATCCCTGCTGCGCAGGCGGATGATAGGTCTGTGTAAAATTTTTTGCATTACCTGATATTAGCGCAATAGTTTATCAAGCACAAAGTTAAACTTAGGCTATGCAACACAATATATAACTGAACTGTTTGGAAAATAAGAAACGTGAGGTTGCACCGAGTAAATAGATACCCAACATGTCAGGAAACAGCGACAAACTTCAATACCATAAATTTCCTATAGCTAACATGTGTGTTTACATTTGCATGTGAATGTGTGTGGGTGCTCTCGGAGTGCTTCTCGGCCTTTTGGCTAAGATCAAGTGTAGTATCTGTTCTTATCAGTTGGTATGGACCTTGATGGTTAGTATCGGCAGGGGCTGAAATGAATCGGGGCGCTCTGGGCGTAACTGGAGGACCGGGAAGTAGGCACTGTCAGAGAAAGCCGGATGGGTCCGCTGCCTTCTGATTTGAATGGATCCGCCCCTATCAGTTTGAAGGGAGCGAGAAAGCCGGCATAGTTCCACCGGTTAGTACTGCTCCTGGATGTGATTGGTAAGGAATGGCGGATGGCGGTGGGAGGGCCTTTCCTCCTGGGTTGAATCTGGCCTTGCAAAAGGCTTGTCCCCAGTTGAAGGCAGGTTCTCCCCAAGCTGTCTAAAGTTCTGATGCCTCCTGATGGGATAGGGCTACACTGGGTCTGGCCTTGGGCCGAGACTGAAATAGCCCGTGGTGTATGTGCCCCTGGGGTGGCAGCCCAGGGGTGCCTTAATTCTCACTGGTGAGGGGCAGCTTGCCTTGAGTTTTTCGGCACCTTGGTCACTGCACCACACACACTTTTTCCGCACCTGCCTCTTGGGCCAGGCCTTTTGGCTTAGACCAGAGGAATTTTTATTCCGGCTGGAAGGCCTGCCTTTGTATTTTCACATTGGCACCAATTCACTTCCCCACTTCCCCTTCCCCACCTTTTGTTTGTGTGTGCTTTTTCTTTGTAGTTTTGTCACTTCACTATCACCTTTTTTCCTTGCACGACTTGTAGGGTGTGGGTCCTCGGGCCCAGCCTTGAGTCTTGGGAGGGGGTGGATATGGCCTTCTGGCTTAGTTTGCCCTCTCTCATGGGATCTCCCTTCGGGGGAGCCCCACCTAGTACTTGGGGTGGGCTGTTTCGGCAGTCCCCCTGGAGAACGGGGTCTGTCTGGTTTCGGCCAGACAGACCATAGGAAGTACCTTAAATCCCTGTCAGGAGTCTTGCGCCCCGGGGGATCGAGGTTAGGGTCCTACCTCTTCGGAGGAAAGACCATTTTCGCACACCCTGTGCACTTTTTGTGTTTCCATGTTTGCGTGTGTGCACTTTTTTATGCACCGGGTGTAAGTCTTTTGAGTGTGTTTCACACGCCACGGGCTTAAAAAAAAAATGTGTGTGGGTGCTCAACATTTATGGAGGGGAGGGGTTAAGGGCTTGGATGTAACTTTATTTTTTAAACTTTTTTTCACTAAAATTTACTTTTATCACACAGGGGACCAAACGTCTTCTATGTGATGCTATTTTGTTGTGGCAGGTTCTCTTTCATTAGAGACACAATGAGCAGAGCAATGAGCCACAGTGGCCAAAGAAAGTAACAGCTAAACCCATTATTGATGTAATACATGTTTCTTACTACAGAAGTTCACTGGTCTCTATCCCCTCTACCCCCTGGCACCCCCCCTGGCACTCCCCCTGGCCTGCAGGTGGAAGCCCAAGAAACATTTAAGGAGTGCTTTCAGGAGTGCACAAATGTACCAGGGGTGCGTGGAAGCGATCTCACCCAACAACCAACAGTTGGAACCTGCCTCTGAACTTGCTTTGGCTAGTTCAGAAGAGTCAATTACCTAGCATAGCACACTTCCTCCTTGCACGTTATAGCCTTCTCCTCTTTTGGTGGTATCTAATTACTGTCTGTACTGGCTCAACTTTTCCCCTCTCCTCCCCAAATAAGCTGGGTAGGGATGAAGCGGAATACTACAGAATGTCACTTGAGGGATAGCTCTGAGCCCGCTAAAGCTGCTGACATTACATCCCAGTTGGCAGTGCCCATAAATAGGTTCAGGTCTTTTGGATGTCTACAACAGGGAGGCTTTTACAGGTAAATATCAAATACAATAAATGCAAAAATAGTCCTATGGTAAGATTGTTGCTGAAATGAATGGTCTGGTAACAGGGTCTCTCTCAATGTAATTTTGGAGAATATATGAATTATTTTTTAGTAATTATTGGTAGAGCCATCATTATAATTCTTTGAAACCCAGACAGATAATAACTGTTTACCTTACAATTTGCAGGGAGATAAAGGTCCGCCGGGTCAGCCTGGAATAGATGGACCTCCAGGCATACCGGTAAGATTAAAAAAAGAAGTTATAGTTATCAGACTTTTGCAACATCTAGAAAAGATCAGAAGTCTTAAAACAAAATAACAATATATTCTATGAAACATATACATTCTTCAAAATACTAGAGGGCACTATTGACTGATGGTAACAAAAAATAGTCACTTCATGTTGTGAAAACGTAAACTAAGTTTGTAAAAATCCTTTTAATGCTTTATATGCTTAGGGGTCAGTGACTGGGGTATTTCGAGTACACATTAGGTACAATAGATATTTCTTTGAAAAGAAGGTATTTCTCATTTTTCATCACAAACCCTAAAAAAGGAGTTTAATCATTTATCAATCTTTTATAGGTAGAAGGCCAAGCCATGCAATTAATTCCTTTATGCCCCTTGCCCAGCTGTGCATCTATACACAATCGATTCAAACAGAGATATATCCAAATATGATAGACGCATTTATTTTCGAATTTCCTTGCAGCTATTTTAGGTTTGTTGGTTATCATCATAAGTGCAGTACATGGAAACAATGGCTACTATTAATCAGAGCTTGGGGATCAACAAAAAATAGACCAGACAAGTTATGGCAGGGAGTGATTTGTTTTGTTTTTTTTTGTTTTTTTTAGCCAACCTCACCATAACCTGTTTGGTTATACTTTCACAATAGATGTATAATGTTAGATAAAATGCATTAAACAATTTTTAATTTGATCATTGTATGACTTTATCTTACAAAAACAAATTCATTTATAATTAATTTTAGGGTTTTCGTGGTGCCCCTGGTCTCCCTGGCACAGTGGGATCAAAGGTAACTCTGAGCTGTTTTCTCTTTCTAGCATCCTGGAAGCCTAACCTGTTTGTGTTAGCCCAGAACTGACAAAGAAGGCTTTGATAATTATTACTAAAGTTGGTAGCATGCATTTACAAGTATGCCCTGTTTTCTAGCATCTGACCATGATATTTAAAGGAGTAATCCACAAAAGATGAAAAACATAGGGTTCTATTTATAAAACATTAATTGTGCGAATGTTACACATTCATGCAGCCTGCACAAATTTCAGCTGTATTTCTGTAATAGATTCATTCCTATGATTGTCAACTCCATCTGGCCATAATGTGGTACATTTTTTTAAATACCTCAATCTGAAAATTGACTGCATTTCGGCCACTAGATGGAGTCAACAATCATAGGATTTAATCTATTAACAAAATAACAGCCAAGATGTGTGCAGCCTGCTCAAATGTCTGTGACATTCGTCCAATGAGTGTTTTATAAATATACCCCATAATGTCACTGATCTTATGTGCAGAGCTACCCCCGTAGGGGCTGCTGGTGAATGTGTTCATCTCCCACCCTGCAAAGCCAGGCACACAAACTCCCAGTCACCCAAAGAAAAGAAGTAGTCCTTGTAGCTTTGTTTGTTTTTTTTTTTTGTTGTTTTTTTAGGGGAATTGAACTTGGATGGGGAAGGGTGCATATGGGATGCCCACTTGATTGAAAGAAATTGGTAGGGACTTAACAATATGCATTCCGGTATATACATTCTCCTCTTCTCAACTTTCAGCACATACACTTACTTGTAGTTTATCACTCCCTGGACCAGCTAGCACTGATGTGAAGATCTGACACTGGCTCAGTCAGACCCAAAGCAAATGCCCTTTGCAGGCAGGGACCGCCGAACCCTATGGTGTAGCAAAAATTGATTGTCCTTAGTGCTAGCTGTCCTACATGTGGCAACTGCTCCGAGTACCACCTCTTCAGGCACTGCCAGCCCTCCTGGCTGCATCTGCCCCTTTCCACTGCCTGTGCCACTACAGTCCTCCTGACTGGCTCTGCCCCCATCCCAGACTGCTTCATCCCAGTCCTGTCAGACGTGCCTCCCAGTCCTCCTGACTGTGTGTCACTCACCAGCCCTCCTGGCTGTTCCTTGCTCCTCCTGGGGACTTGTCTGGTGCTCTCCTGCTGTCCTCTTCTTGCTCCCATGCCTCCTGTCCAGGACACCTCTATGTGTTTTGAGAAGGTCCTGTCCATGCCCGAGCCCAGGCGGTAACCCCCTCCCCCTAGACTGGGGTGCTCACTCATAGGCCACTGACAGCCCAACACTCCATCTCCAGCCCAACACTCCATTAAAAATGTAAAGTAACCTTTGATGTTAAAAAGTCACAAAGACTCTGGCACAAGAAACTAAAGCCCAAGGTCTACTTTTTAGTGGCCATATTCTTCCGCCTCTACTAGCAGGGAACTGGAGACCAAATTGCATATACCTGGGGAGGAGAGTAGCAGCAGGAGAACTCTAATTAGTGGAGGAGACAGCCCTCACTAACCAATTCTGGTTTTCTTTGTGGCAAGAATTTCATAAGAAGTGTTCTGTTAAAAAATGAGGACCAAATGGCAAAAATAAAGAGGTTCCCCCACAATTTCTCACTCCTAAAAAAAAAAAAAAAAAAAAAATTGCTTTTTTAAATATATGCAGGTGTGCTGGCACACTTTGTGCTTTCATTCATGACTATTGACATACAGCGCTGCTTATATAAAAGCAATCAATGAGATGTTTCTTGCTCCAATCTGTAAGGCTGTTATGCTGTCTCAGAAACTTTTGAAGCCAGAGAAGATGCATGACAACAAGGCAATTAGCATTTTCCAAAGGAGTCTTCATATTTCTATCAAAAAAGGTTTTCTTTAAAGTGTGTGGATTTAAAATCCTCTTGATTTCTTACATAATATAAAATTATGATTGAATAACAAAAGTTAATGATGTGAATGTGTAATGTATATGTAAAAGTGCTGCGTAAATTGACAGCGCTATATAAGTACCTGAAATAATAATAATAGTCACTTGCAATTTCAGGGAGAAAGAGGAATGCCTGGACCTAAAGGAGTCGTTGGGCCACCTGGCCTCAAGGTGAGCTTTGAATAAGGGGTCTGGAATATTACCTTGAGAAATTCACTACAATGGATTTTTAATGCTTAAAAACAAAGATATCAAACAGAAAACTCAAAGAAAACTGGATCATTGTTCAAACTGAGTAGCACATCTATTCCTCACCCATCAGCCGAGTTGAAAGCTGTTTTGAATCTAAAGAAGGCACAGGGGAATTCACTTTCTACATTTTCAGTACTTTTTATTACATTTTCAAATATCAACAACATCCATATATTCCATCATATTAGGTCCATACTATAAGATTTTGATTTATAGTTTAGAATTTCAAAACAGCCAATATTCTTTTACATTGGAAGGGACCGAGGAGAAGGTTAAGTGACAGATTTGTCATGATTTGAGTTTTCCAGCAGATCCAGTGGACTGACGATGCAGGCAAGGCTTGGTAAAGTTCAGATGTTAAGATTGCTTGGGGTGGGGGGGGGCTATCTGGTGTTTATACACAATGGTTTTCCATCAGGTCCACTCTATTGGTTTTGTCATGTGAGCAAGGCAAGATGGCTCCTTATTGTTAAAAAAGTTAGGAAAATGAGGATAAAACAGTTCATCTTCTCCTATCAGCTAATTGATTGATTGACATGTTTTTTCCTACTGTTTATTATGGATAAGAGTTAAACACTACCAAATATAAATATATTTTTGGGGGTCTTGAGTCTAATTGACTCTAAGCTTGAGAAAAGGTCAGATTAACCCAAAAGCATTTCAGATTTACATGGAGTTGCATTATCTGCATGCCAGATAACATATATTATGCCACATAACTGCTATTATGATGGAATACATGGATGGTGTTAATATTTTACATAAAAATAAACTGCTTTGAAAATTCTGTAAGTGAAGTCCACTGTGTTGGCTTTCTTTGAATCCTGGTGTACCTGTGGAATAAAGGCAGTATTTATTAATCACTTATAAGTCATGTGTATGCAAATTATCCAACACTATTATTCTGCTACCGACACAAATTACAATTTTTCTACTTGCAAATTCTTTAGTATGATTTGTTATATGTATTAATGTACAAAAGTGCATCGTGGCACAGTGACAAAATTTGATTGAATATAAACCTTTTTTTTTTTTTTTTGTCAATATAAAAAAATGTTTATTTTACTTAACCGCTTGCCGACCGCCGCAAGTAGATATACTGCGGCGGTCAGCCCCGGCCAGGCAAAGTGACGTATATATACGTCACTAGCCTGTGACCGGTTTGTGAGCCAATAGCGGGCGAGCGCGTGCGCGCCCGCTGAGGCGAGCGCGTGCGCGCCCGCTGAGGCGCGCGCCCGCCCCGGCAAGTTCACTGAAGAGTCCACGCGTGTGACTGGCGGACCCGATGTCCGCCGGTCACACTACGATCGTCGGTAGAGCGGGAGAAAGGCGGGCGGCTTATGTAAACAAGCCGCCTGTCATTCTCCCCTGTGTAAAAATGGAGATCAGACGGTTCTACTATGTAGAACCGTTGATCTCTGTTTTTACAATAGTAGACATGTCCCATCACAGTTAGAAACATGCCCCTAGGACACACTTAACCCCTCCCTCTCCAATACAGTTAACCCCTTCCCTGCCAGTGTCATTTTTACAGTAACAGTGCATATGTATAGCACTGATTACTGCAGTAATGTCACTGGTAACCCCAAAAGTGTCAAAAATGTCAGTCAAGGGTCCGATCTGTCCGCCGCAATGTCGCAGTCCCGCAAAAAAAAATCGCAGATCACCGTCATTACTCGTTAAAAAAAACCACCAGAAATGACAAAAATCTTTCCCTTTGTTAGTAAACGCGATAACTTTTGCGCAAACCAATCAAAATACGCTTTTTGCGATTTTTTTTACCAAACATATGTAGCATAAAACAAATTGGCTGAAAATGTTAAAAAAATTTGATTTTTACATTTTTTTTGGGGAATTTCATATAAAAAAATGTGAAAAATATTGTTATTTTTGCAAAATTTACGCTCTTTTTTTGTTTATAGCGCATGATCAAAAAATTGCACAGGTGATCAAATACCACCAAAAGAAAGCTCTGTTTGTGGGAAAAAAAGGACGTTAAATTTGTTTAGGTACAGCGTCGCACGACCGCGCAATTGTCCGTTAAAGTCACGCAGTAAAAAATTGCAAAAAACCCCCTGGTCAGGAAGGGGGTAAAATCTTCCGGGGCTTAAGTGGTTAATTAAAAATGATGTTGTATGTCTTGCTTTATTGTAGCAAATACACAATTTGCAACAAGAGTGGAAAAGCTGCAAGCAGTTTAGGTCCAGTTTATTTATTTTACTGTCATACTATGAGGAAAGGATCTTTTTCAGGTTGCATAAAATAAAATACAGAAATTATAAAGCAAGAAATCTACTTTCTGCAGCACATTGAACACAGAGATCAAAAAGAGCCAGCTGTACAGAGATGAACCTTACCATTCAACTGTGGTGTCTGGATATCTTTCTACAGCTTAATTATCATTGCTGACCTTTAAATTTCTTTCTGATGTATTATAGGTACATTTTAATAGTGCAAACTCGGGAATTAGATAAGACCAGAGGGAGTTAGGGGGATACACCTGAGTTTTAGCAAAGTAAACTCATAATAATAAATTTTAATTAAAACGTATTTAAAAAAAAAGATCTGAGAAAGTATATAAAGCTTGGGTTTACATGTAATAAATACTCTAGGGTAACTCAGATAAGCTATCATACAGCAAAAGGAATTTTATTAACAGTGGATGAAGGGTGTAATGAATTATGCTTTATACATTATTTATATATATATATATATATATATATATATATATATATATATATATATATATATATATATAGATATATATTTATTGATTAGTGTGTACTGCCCCCATGTGGTTACTGTAAAAACTTTTCAAGTTGTGTAGACTGGTATATACTGTATACTATGTGTATATATATATATCTATTGTATATACACTGCTCAAAAAAATTAAAGGAATAAAGGAACGCTTTTTATTCAGAGTATAGCATCAAGTCAAATAAACTCCTGGGATATTGATCTGTTCAGTTAAGTAGCAGAGGGGGTTGTTAATCAGATTCAGTTGCTTTGGTGTTAATGAAATTAACAACAGGGGCACTAGATGGGGGACAATGAAATGTCCCCAAAACAGAATAGTTTTACACGTGGGGGGGCCACTGACATTATTTTTCCCTACTCACCTTTTCTGACTGTTTTTAACTAGTTTTGTATTTGATTAGGGTCAGTGTCACTACTGGTAGCATGAGGCAATACCTGGACCCTATAGAGGTTGCACAGGCATTCCAACTCCTCCAGGATGGTACATCAATATGTGCCATTGCCAGAAGGTTTGCTGTGTCTCCCACCTCTGTTTCAAAGGCATGGAGATTCCAGGAAACAGGCAGTTACTCTAGAAGAACTGGAAAGGGTCATAGAAGGTCCTTAACCCATCAGGTGGACTGGTATCTGTTCCTTTGTGCAAGGAACTGGATGAGCACTGCCAGAGCCCTACACAATGACTTCAAGCAGGTCACTGGTGTGAATGTCTCTGACCAAACAATCAGAAACTGACTTCAGGATGTGGCCTGAGGGCCCAACATCCTCTAGTGGGCCCTGTGCTCACTTCCCAGCACTATGGAGCTTGACTAGAATTTGCCATTGAACACCAGCATTGGAAGATCCGCCACTGGCGCCCTGTGCTTTTTCACAGATGAGAGCAGGTTCATCCTGAGCACATGTGACAGATGTGAAAGGGTCTAGAGAAGCCGTAGAGAATGTTACGCTTCCTGTAACATTGTTCAGCATGACCGGTTTGGTGGTAGGTCCGTGATGGTCTGGGGAGGCATATCCATGGAGGGATGCACAGACCTCTACAGACTAGACAATGGCACCCTGACTGCTATTAGGTATTGGGATGAAATCATTGGCCCCATTGTCAGGAACATACAGTTCAGTGGGTCCTGGGTTCCTCCTGGTGCACAACAATACCCGGCCTCATGTGGTGAGAGTATGCAGCCTGTTCCTGGAGGATGAAGGAATTGATACCATTTAATGGCCCCCCTGCTCGCCTGACCTAAATCCAATAGAACACCTCTGGGACATTATGTTTTGGTCCATCCGATGCCACCAGGTTGCACCTCAGTCTGTTCAGGGGCTCAGTGATGCCCTGGTCCAGATCTGAGAGTAAATACCCAAGGACACCATCTGTTGTCTCAAAAGGAGCATGCCCCGATGTTGTCAGGCATGCATACAAGCATGTGGGGGACCATACACACTACTGAGTACCATTTTGGGTTGCTGCAATGAAATTTCAGCAAAACGGACTAGCCTGCTGCATTGTACTTTCACTTTGATTTTTGGGTGTCTTTGAATTCAGCCCTCTGTAGATTGATCATTTTCATTTCCATTAAAAGATGTGGCATCCTTTTGTTCCTAACACATAACTCAGTCCATATCAGTATAGATATCCTGCATGATATTTCTCTCCATTAAAATCTGATGTGTTTTCAAAGTGTTCCTTTACATTTTTTGAGCAGTGTTTATATATATATATATATATATATATATATATATATATATATATATATATATATATTAACAAATCTCAGTGTGTCAGTGTCAAGCTTATTGTTGCAATAATATCATAAATTCAGCTCAGATGCAGCCATTTTGAATACATTGTAATTATCTCCAACATCTGTTAATTGATCTTGAATCTATGCGGCTTTCTGAAACAAAAATTCAAGGCTAACCTGTCATAACAGTAGCATATGGTTGCTGACCTCCCCTTCAAAAAATGGCAGTTGCCTGACTGTAAACCTAGCCAACTAGGCTTAATACGTTGACTCAAGGACCCGGGGCAAGCTTGTAAAGAGAACTTTTTCTTCAACTTTCCTGAGTCAATACCTCAAATAATTAAAAAAAGTGGCTCAGCATAACAGGCACTCACCAAGTATTTCAGGAGGAGGTTAGCGATGGCAGCTCCTATATTTCTCTTATGACATGTTTAGGTTACAGAAAATGCACCTTAGCCTTAGTGAAACAACTTAATGTCCAACTTCTCACACAGTCTAAAGTATGAATTATGTGGCTTCTAAGTTGTAGTCTGTTTTTAAAAGGGTGACAATGGAGCAAATGGACTGCCAGGAGCAGAAGGACCTCAAGGGCCAAAGGTATTAATCTGAATGTTTGTCTGGGTGTCTTTGTATTTAAAAAATATAAATATTGACATTTTTATACAAATTCCAGGGCATACAAGGTGAACCAGGGCTTCCAGGACCATCAGGACTTCCTGGACTGAAAGTAGGTGAAAACTGCTCTAAAATGCGTTTTTTCCGCAACTGAGACTGCCTATTAAACATGGTTTTGCCATTTCTATTGAAGAGCAATATTGATGGGGCATTTTGTCATTTTATCAACAAACAAAATATATAGAAAATGTGTATAAGTATATTTTACAGTGAACACCAAATGGTTGTAAGAGTGGCCGTTTTTTGTTTTTCTAATGTTTGATCCTATTAATAAAACAACACATATTTTTTGGGGGGTTTTTTTCACACACTGTTTTCTACCCCAAGTTTTTATTTTGATTATGACAATTCACAGGTCAGGTATAAGTGGATTTTTTCATTTATTTTGTGAAAATATGAGATATTGAAAGTTTATCTGCAGCCATTGTCTTTTATTGTAAAAGAAAAAAGGTTTCAACGTGTAACCAAGTCGTAAAACATGAATTTAATAGTGACGAATGTGTATTATAAGCACAAAAAAAAAGAAATAAAGAGCAACAAGGAGGCATATTCATGAGAAAATGAGAAACTGTACTGCTGTACAGTTGGATAGGAAGCACATTTGCAAGAGGTGGGTAGCTGTAAGAGAGGGACTTGGGTGAAATGTAGGGGAAGTTCAATTACACTCACATCCTCTTCAGCAGCTTGCAATACACAATTAGCCAATGTTCCAACATCATCTATATTACTTAATAGGTTCTTTGAGTGGGGATGTCAGATTCTAGACCCCAGCCCCTGCAGATATCAACCACCATTACTCAATGGTATGCATAAACCTGGAGGTCACCCACCTCTTCTTCCCCTTGAAATGTAAACCATAACTCTCTTCTCAGGATCATAGGTAAGCAAATCACAATTCCCTCTCTCAGTATTGCCATCTCTTACATGATACATGGATGGTACTCTTACCTGACAACATAGGGATTCTGGGTTTGACTCCTACATAGGACACCATCTGCAACATCTGTATATCCTCCCAATATCTTCAAGCGCTTTCTTTGAATAACATGGTACCAGGGAGTCAGCTATATTAAATTGTTCAGTTTATCAATGTATAACAGTGCCCCCAATAAAAAAGATTTATTAAAATATTTAGGCTGACTAATTATTCCGGAGATTCTCTGGCCTGTGCAGATATTCTTTTAAAACACAATAGGGTGAAAAGTACAGACTGCAAAATTATAAAATATAAATTAAATCTTATTTTACAGAAGTTACTTTACAACATCAGAAATAAATTATTATCTACTATCACCTATATATACAAGCCGATCAAACAATTATTTCCCCCTCACAGATACCCTAAATAGTTTTATTAAATTTGGCGTACAATAATCTGCGTTTCACCAACTACTGTATATCCTTTGCAATAATAAACAAAAAAGACAGTGTTTCTGACGCAAAGGTAATGCTGGATCAGCATAGAAATAATAATGATAAGTCCAATCAATAGTTCATGTATTAACCATATGTTAGTCCATCAATATATGAAAAGGTAGTACAAGATGAATGGTGGCAGCTATCCTCAGAGTGGAGCCAGCTCTGTTAAAAAAATACAAGAAGGGAGAGAACAGGGAAGCGCCACCTAAGTGTAAAGGGTTAAAAGTATTTATTGCACACAGGTTAAAATGCACTTACAGGATGTAAGTATGAAACAGGCTTATCAAAGTGGGGAGAGGGGAGAAGGCAGTTCCGTACTGTCCCTGGAGTATCACACCGTCCACAGGGCTGTGATGTTCAAATGCAGCTCCTCTGAATGTCTTGTGGCCACCAGGAAACAAACCAGCGTGGAACGCAGGTGAAAATGACGTCAGCGGATGGAAGAGACAGTCGGACAGGCAGGCTATGCGCTCGGAGCTACAACTCCTTCTACAAGCCTAGAGGGGAACTGTTCGTAAGGTGCTATTTAAATGTATTGCCATGGGACTATAACAGCCAGCCACAGCAGGAACATAATGGCTCTAATAAAAGCAAAGGATTACATGAAATGATTGGGCATCAGAAGCTAGATGATTGAGTAACATTATAAGACATTATAACCAGCAGCCAAGTGTGGACAGTATAAAAGGAATATTACTCATAATACACATAATAATGATGAGCCTGTTTAATGCTTACATTCTGTAAGTGCATTTTAACCTGTGTACAATAAATACTTTTAACCTCTACACTTAGGTGGCGCTTCCCAGTTCTCTCCCTTCTTGCATATCCTTTGGCCCACTACAGCTGGATCACAGGACATAGTCTGTCTAAAAAGTATGCCAATACGGCTAATTATAATAACCTAATCACCAGGTGTTAGGATTTTGGGAGGAGATTAGCCACCAAACTATTGCAAATGGAAAACAAAACAAAAATATCAAGAAAATCAGAAATTATAGTTACCCTCCAAAACTACATGTAGTGAATCATTGGGTAGAACAGAGAGGCCCCAAAATGGCTGCTGAACGAACCCTCAAAGATGGCTGCCTATCAAAGGTTGGAGACAGGCCTAGCTAAGATGGAAGATGTGTGTCTTGGGATGTCTGATGATGGATGAAATGATGTCCTCTTTAATCTGTTTGTTTGATCTTCAATGTCTCCCTCTCCTATCTCCCTGATCTTGCTATATATTAATTGAAAACAATACCCCTATAGAAACCTGCCCAGTGTGTGCAGCTGGTGTTATTTACTTACTTATCATTGGTGGATAAAATTATTTAAATTATTCAATGACTAATTATTTGTATAAGAACCAGCCTAACTTGGCTACCAGGTGGCATCCTGAGACTAGACATCTCTCTATTCAGGTTTGCAAGGAGAAAAGGGATCTAGTTTTAATTGTTGATATTTAAGCTTTTGGTATAGCGACATCTAAACAGGAAATCTTATCTACAAAGAGGTGTCATTTCATATATAGTGATCCATAATTAAAATCTTAATTATACACAAAAATATAATATGCATACTTAACTGTTTCCATTCCACTTCTTCGAGTTTGCCCACTTACAAAGAAATTAAGGGCCAATAACTGTTATCATAGGTGTATTTTAAATGATAAAGACAGAATATCAACCAAAAATCCAGAAACAACGCATGATACAAATGTTAAATATTGCCGTTCAGTGAGTAAAATAAGTATTTGATCCCCTACCAACCAACAATAATTCTGGCTCCCCCATACTGGCTACAGTATGTGCTCACATGGTACACAGATTAGTCCTGACAATTTAGGAAGGTGCGCCTAACAACAACTGGTTATGTTTTTTTAAAATACACCCATCCACAGGATCTCTTTCTTCCATTTAAACCTCACCATCATAAGCAAGACCAAAGAGCTGTCAAAGAACATCAGGGACAAGATTGTAGACCTGCACAAGGCTGGAAAAGGCTACAAGACCATCAGAAAGAAGCTTGGTGAGAAGGAGAAAACTGTTGGAGCGATTATTCGCAAATGGAAGAAATGCAAAATAACCAATCGCCCTCAGTCTGCAGCTCCATGCAAGATATTACCTTATGGGGTAAGAATGACCATGAGAAAAAGTTAGGGATCAGCCCAGAACTGCACAGAAGGAGCTTGTGAATGATCTCAAGGCAGTTGGGACCACATTCAGCAAACAAACCATTGGTAACACGATACGCTGCCAAAGATTGAAATCCTGCAGTGCCCGCAATGTTCCCCTCCTAAAGAAGGCACATGTACAGGCCCATCTGAAGTTTACCAATGAACATCTAAATGATTCAGAGAAGGATTTGGAGAAAGTGCTGTGGTCAGATGAGACCAAAATTGAGCTCTTTGACATTAACTCGACTCACTGTGTTTGGAAGAAGAAAAATGCTGACTATAACCCTAAGAATACCACCCCTACAGTCAAGCACAGAGGTGGAAAAAAATTACGATTTGGGGCTGTTTCTAATGGTACAGACTGACTTTGCTGCATTGAGGGCCGGACGGGATGATGTATTGCAGAATCTTGGATGAGAACCTTCTTTCCTCAGCTAGAACACTGAAGATGGGTAGTGGATGGGTTTTCCAGCATGACAATGACCCAAAACATACCGCCAAGGCAACAAAGGAGTGGCTCAAGAAGAAGCGTGTTAAGGTCATGGAGTGGCCTAGGAAGTCTCCAGACCCTAATCCTATATAAAATGTATGGAGAGAGCTGAAACTTTGAGTTGCCAAGCTATAACCAGGATATCTTAAGTATTTAGAGAAGATCTGTAAAGAAGAGTGGACCAAAATCCCTCCTGAGATGTGAGCAAACCTGGTAACCAAATACAAGAAATGTCTTAACTCTGTGCTTGCCAACAATGGTTTCTTCACCAAGTACTAAGTCATGTTTTGCTTGGGAATTAAATACTTATTTTACTCAGTGAACTGCAACTCAATTTATAACATTTGTATCATGTGTTTTTTCTGGATTTTAGTTAAAATACACCTATGATAAAAATTATAGACAATTCATTTCCTTGTATGTAGGCAAACTTACAAAATCTTCAGGGGATCAAATAATTATTTCCCCCACTATATATATGTATGTATTCCTGTAATGTAGAACTAAACTGATGCACAAAAAAGCAGGCAGGGGACAAAGGATTAGTCTACAGTATTACCAGTGGTCTCCATGCATCTGATGCTTACAAAAAATGGCTTAATATGCTTTATTCTGCGTGAAGGCAGTCGATTTTCTTCCTCATCTCAAAGCCTCTAGAAAAGCAAAGAGTGAGCAGTACAATAGTGACTTCAGCAAATCTCACTGCAAATCTAATAAGACTAGCAGCAGTGCCTTTGATTCCACACTGCATATGCAGTATATAGCTATAAGGCTGTGGACACAGGCATGTCTAGGCAAATGCACATATCAAATTCAGGACAAAATTTTTTTTCAGGGTACAGCAAAAGCCAGTGGTATAGCGTGGGTTGTCAGTGCCCGGGGCAAGGTAAGTATTTTCCCCCCCTAACCCGTGGACTTCTAGCACTCCAAGTCCCTTCCACTAGTACAGTAGTACTGACCTACCTAATTCCTACACTGACCCACCTGACCATTACACTGACCTACCAGACCCACCTGACCACTACACTGACCTACCAGACCCACCTGACCCATACACTGACCTACCAGACCCACCTGACCGCTATACTGACCTGCCAGACCCACCTGATTCCTACACTGATCTACCTGATTTCTACTAACTGTGGCTGGAAAGTCCTGCATATCTCCAGCCCTCAGTACAACCCAGCACTGCCCCCTCCAACACCAACAGCCGCCGTACCTCCATGCTTCTCCATCTATACTGCTCCTCCCCCAAGCAACAGGCCCCACCAGAGGGATCACGAGGCGGGAGGGAGGGGAAATAGGCACAGCACACTCGGACAGTGCAGGAATAATTTTGCGCCCCCCTAAATGTTGCGCCCCAGGCGAGCGTACCGACTGCCCTCCCCCACGCTATGCCACTGGCTAATGCACAAGTATTATTTTAAGATGTCCCCTATAACACAGAAAATCTCCAATTTTTGAGAGTAGGTCCACTTTATTACATCCATAAAAGTTGAAATGAATATATATCTAATTAATGTTAAACTGATCTCAGGCTGATCCCAAATTAGTAATTTTTCTATTTTTTTTTTTTTCCAAGGCAGATAAATGCCTTGAGCCTTTCTCTCTGATTTTTAAAGAATTAATATATGCTTGACTTTCTAGGGTCAAATGGGACAGTCAGGATTGCCTGGTTTGGAAGGTTCAATGGGAATTCAAGGGCCAAAGGGGCACAAGGTAATTAATTGTAATTATAATTTAGAAATGATATCCCATGTTTAGAAAGCAGTGAAATTACTGCAGAAATAAACACATTTCGGAAACAGTAATTTGTGCTTGTGAGTTAACAACTACCATTGAAAGCTGCTTAGAAACTGATCAATAATAACATTACCCTACTAGAATTGATTTATTACTCCTAAATTTAAAAACACTTTTATTTAAATTAAACTCTCTTTTCAGGGTGACATTGGAGATGATGGAGTTAAAGGAACCCAGGTAAAATTATTGTTATCCATCTACCTAACCTACATTTTCATGTAATGGTTCTTTCCCCTGCTCAATTCCCTATAGAAATATACAACTCACTGGCCTTTTTGACCCAGCTTTTAGCTGATCAAGGCCTGTCTCAGCCACACAAAAGAAATGGTTGTCTCCATGACAAAGTCCTGAAAAACTACCGTATAAGACTGAGGCGTAAAAACCTTGCCTCAGTCTATACTAAACTAGATAGGGGTCTGATTCCACCACTGTGCAGTAACACATTTGGTGTGCTGTGATCTCCACAAGCTTCCAGGTCTCGTGCAGAGTTGCTGCCCTGCTGCATTGGGAACACAAGGGGCCAATCACTCGGCATCCAATTGGCTCCAGTTTTTCCAATCAGAAAACCCTTTTTATTTACATGTGACTGCATGTGTTCAGTAAGCAGCCACTTGGCATGAGATCCAGATTCTAGTGTATGTGACTGCATTAGCGGTGCCTACTACAGTGATTTCCAGCTTCCATGGGGATCTCACAGGTATGGCACATACATACTTACATTGATCCAAGCTGGACAATGTAAAATTTGTCATACCTGGAAATCCAGTTTAAAACATTCCTTCACTGACCTCTGTAGCTGCAGGAGAAATTCAGCTTCAAAGTTCACTGTAGAAGCACTGAAGACATTCTCCCAGCAGCTCAGCTTACTCTCTTTCCCAAAGCCCTTGTGCTATGTTTACATTAGAAAGCTGGAACAGTAAGGCTAGGTTCAAACTGGCATTAAAAGCAGGTGTTTGAGAGGCCTTAAAAACGCCCCTCAAACGCCTATGCAAATGATAAAATGGAAAGCACACAGCGCTATTCACATCAAAATATGCAGCGTTAGCGTACCTTTAAAATTTAAGCCTCATGTTGAGTCGTGAGGCGTTTGAAGCCTTTCAACGCCTCCCATTTAGGTCTATGGTAACAATTCGCAAAAGCTTTGGCAGGCAGTTGCAGTGAGGTTGCGGGGCGTTAGGATTAATTTATTTCCTGTAATGGAATAGGCACAATGGAAAAGGCTCATAAAACGCTTCAAAACTGCCCATAGGGCATTTGGGGAGCATTTTTAACTCATCATTATCGCTTGCAAAATGCCATTCTAACGCCCATACTAAAGCTCGTTAATGGGAATCTAACGCCCATACTAACACTATAGGAGCATTTTTATTAGGTGTTAGAAATGTAGTCAAGTGTGAACAACCCCCTAGTTATTACAGGTTCTTGTGCACATCGCTGGACTGAGATGGGGCTCAGGTAAGTTTTAGGGGGGACAGGGGGCACTGCTGCACACAGAAGGTTTTTACCTTCATGTATAGATTGCATAAAGGTAAAAAACCTTGAGCCTTTACAACTACTTTAGGAATACCTAAATGTCCATTTCCTGGTCACAGATTCACTTAAGAATCTGTTATTCAACAGAGCAAACTTGGGAAATCTGTCAATATATTTGTTTTTGTTTTTTTTATTTCTGACTTGTTAATATGTTGTAGGGAGAAAAAGGTGAGGCAGGACAACCTGGAAACCCAGGAATAAGGGTAAAATCACTATTTTCTGTATTTTTTAATAATAATTGGACATATTTAGCATTCTACCTTATTAATATTTGTCTTTCTTCAAAATTACTTATAGGGGCAAGAAGGCAGCAAAGGAGCAAAAGGAGAGGTATTGAAAAACTTATAAATATGTATTTATATTTCATTATTCAGCTTGGTGTAAAGATACATAGGCATTTACCTTCATGCTCTGTAGTTTTGCAGACTGTAGATTTCTTTTGTTTTTTTGGCGAAAGACAAATTTTATACATTGTTTACTTGTTAGAAAATCATAATTTGAACATTTTGAAATCCAATTGCCTCTTTTTTTTTGGTTAGCAGAGCTTTATTTAAACAACACAGTTTATAGTCATTAGCCAAATCTGATGTATAGTGGTTTGATGACATTCTCAAAGTTTGGGTCTCATGATACAGGAGGGCCACAGTTTATAAAAGCTCCTGCTTGCAATGTCCCTGCAGCTTTCTAGTCTATTTATCCTAACAGCCAGGGCTTTTTTTCTTAGAAAATAGGTGCAGGAACTCAACCACAACCCCCCCCCCCCAAACCCCCCCCCCCCTTACACACTCACACTCCAAACCTTATCAAATATTGGGCGTGATCAAATTTCACTAACAGTGGAAGGGTTTTAAAGAGGCAATAAATTCCAGGAGTGCATTACGTACAGAGTGCAGAGTTTAGGGGTGCATTACCTACATAATGCAGAGTTCAGGGGTGCGCTGCATACATAGTACCGAATTCAGCCTTCTTCCACAGTTGCTTACCTCTACATCCCCTATCCACATCTAGCTTCCACCCCTCTTCAGCTTTCACCTCTGCATGCAACCCCCCCTCCATACCCCCATTTTCTCCCCACCTTCTTTAAAGCTCCACCATCATCTATGTCTTACTTTTGTTGCTGTATTAAGCAGAAGCACACAGCCAGCTCTAGTACTTCCTGTACTTCCGCACACTGTAGTTGGCTCTGCCTCTCTCATTTGCAGGGAGATCATCCACCGGGGTTCAGATCAGATCTGTGGGAGCCGTTGGGAGACAAGCTGTCACTTGTAAACACAGAAGCCAGACTTCTGTGTTTACAAGTATTAGTGGCAAGCAGGGAGCAGAGGACCTGAGCTAGAGGTGGTGGAACTGAGTTCCACCAAGTTCCAGCTGAAAAAAAGCCCTGCTAACAGCCCCTGCAAGTTATTAATTATGTGGTCATCCATGACTGCCTTCTGGTGGACGGAGTTTAGGCAGAACCATGAACAACTGACTCATGTAACTGTCCAGATTTACTAAAACTGGAGAGTGCAAAATTTGGTGCAGCTGTGCATGGTAGCCAATCACCTTCCAACTTCAGCTTGTTCAATTAAGCTTTGACAATGAAACCTGGAAGCTGATTGGTTTGTATGCAGAGCTGTACCAGGTTTTGCACTCTCCGGTTTTAATAAATCAAAGCCTTTGTGCCAATTAATAGGCAGAAGTAAATGAGTGGGACATTCAGAGTGCACAGTGCTAGGCTGCTATACTGGCCTCCTGAGATCATATACCAGACTGAAAATGGCTTAAAGACAGCAAAGCACATTCTGGTTCTCCAGCTGAGAGGGGAAAACAAGTGGGTCCAGCACTGTAAAGAATTGTAAAAAATAAAGACTGGATTAAAGTGTAACCATATCTGAAAACAAAAATGTAATACATTGCAGCTTAGCAGTCCTTAGATATGGTGGTTGCATTAGCTTTTACTTTTCAGACAAAGAACATTTTCAGCAAGTACAGAAAATAGGTGTTGATTTGGCCAGAAATGCAGTATCAGTGTCACTTCCTGTAAGATGAAAATACATCACAAATATCTTATCTTTCTAGTGTAAAATACTAGTCATATCAATCCACCATATAATGGAGGTGAACAAGGGCTGACATATTTGAAGGCCACCCTGTGTGACAACCATAGTGTTGCAGAAAATAGTTATTTGAAGCCCAGAAATGGAATTGAATTTGGACTCGAACTTTCAGGAATCAAACCTTTTTTTATTTGCTGTAGTGAAGTGACTTAGCCCGGCTTATGGCCGTTTGCCAAGTGCCAAATAAGCGTGTACATCACATATATAAAACAACATTTACATCACAGATACATATTTTCCTAACTAGCTTGGCAGCAATACATATCCTCCTCCTTACAGATGTTCCCTGTAACATTTGTCTATGGTAATTAACATTCCTGGCTTCATGTTTATCTGTATTCTCGTTAGTGACAGGAGAACAGAGAGGAAGAGATAGTGAGAGAAGTGGGGGGCTAAAATGCGCAGCTTGACTGCCCTGGTCTCTGTAGTGCCACAGAATCTACCATTTTGTTTTAGAAGGCTAATTATTCATCCTTTTAGAAGGCTTTCCAGGTGATGCCACAATAGCTCCTCCAAAGATACAGTGGGATAAAAAACGTGTAGACGTAATAGGACAGATATTTCCAGGTAAAAATAAACCTGAAAAAGAAAACTAATGTAGCCACTACACCTAAGGACTGGTAAGCTGCAATATATTACACTTGTGTTTTTGGATTAGATATGCTTTAACCTCCTTAGCGATATTCCCGTGTGTGGCTCGGGGTGGGATTTCACTGCCATAAGCGGTAACCCCGAGCCACACTCGGGGTACCGCCAGGGAGCATCGCTGGATCCTTGTAGAGGTTACTTACCCTGTTGCCGGAATACAGCGATGTGTCCCTGCAGCATACGGCGGTCGGATCTTCCCCCGATGCTTGTGAGCCCCGGCTTCCGTCTCCTGCGACGTGACGCTCGCAGGGGGGTGGAACCAGCGGCAAAATCAAATAGTAAAACACACAAACACACTGATTTCATTACAAAATAAAATAAATTGACATTAGTTTGCCCTCCAGTGCCCTTTCCTGCAGTTCTACTGTACTATATATATATATATATATATATACAGTATATATATATATATATATATATATATATATATATACATATATATAGATATACACGTATATCTATATATATATATATATATATATATATATCTATATATATATATATATATATGTACACACACACATATATATATATGTATATATATATATATATATATATATACGTGTGTATATATATATATATATATATATATATATATATATACTTTAACTTATTTATTGTTATTTACTATATTATAATTTTTGATTTTGTGTTTCAAACTTTATCATACCCGAGATATTATAAAGAAGAACGCACAGTAAAAAAAAATCATATGTATATAGTTGGTTTGGGCTGCTCGTCCTTAAGAATTACTAGCAAAATAATTGTACTGCTTTCAGCACCTAAAATCGGAAACAATCATACCGCCAGGGAGGTTAAAGCTGTCCCTGTAAAAAGAAAGAAAATACAGTAAAACCTTGGTTTGAGAGCGCTTTGCAAGACAAGCAAATTTTTAAAGTAAATTTTGACTTGATATACAAACGATGTCTTGATATACAAGTAGCGTCATGTCACAACTGGGTATAAAAGAGAAGAGAGGCGCCTCTAAGTGTAGCAATATTGTTACATTTAATGAAGGTTCAATATTTAGCAGCTCACATGGTTGATGATTAAAACAGGCACATCTAAGTATGCAGGCATCCGGGGTAAAGCTGTCCACATAGACCATCCTCCGCACTTCCATCTTCCTCACACCCTTCCACGCTACGCTCCACGAGCGATTCAAAGTCTCGCTTTCAGATCACTCTACTGCAGGGTATTCTTCCCAATCACAATTGCAGACTGACATCGGTGAGAGCCAGTGGTTCAGAAGATGGTCTATGTGGACAGCTTTACCCCGGATGCCTGCATACTTAGATGTGCCTCTTTAATCATCAACCATGTGAGTTGCTGAATGTTGTAACTTCATTAAATGTCCCCATACTGCTACACTTAGAGGCGCCTCTCTTCTCTTTTATACTCTGCAGCTGGGTTTTGCTTCTAATCCCCTAGTGGAGGCTGCCATTTGTGGATGGACATTTTATGATGACACAACCTATCACATTGCTATAATCTTTGTATATAGACTATAAACTGAAAGACTTATGAATAAATGGTTGTGGAACAGATCATCTGAGTTTCCATTATTTTTTATGGGAAAATTCGCTTTGATATAAGAGTGCTTTGGATTACAAGCATGTTTCCGGAACAAATTATGCTCGCAATCTAAGGTTTTACTGTGCTTAACTCTCCCACTAGCTGGGCATCTGAATGTCGCTCTGGTGATGAGAAACTACCAACTGAAGTCTTTTTTAAGGAAATTGACAGTTCCAGGTGTGTCGATCTCTTGGTCCTCCACAGCGGTCAGTGGTTCATCCTGCTGTCCCCTTCACTACCAATATATCCTGTATTTACCTAGTGGTCAGCAGGAGGAACCACTGAAAGCAGCGGGAGATCAGGAAATCGACAGTCTCTAAAGAAGACTTCAGTTGGAGATTAGCGCTGTAGGCAGGAGGGGAGGTAAGGTTGTCCTCATGTATATTATACACAGAAAAGGTTTTTCAAAACATTAAAGTGCATGTAAACCCTAACAATAAACTTCTCTTATTTGTTTCCTTATGATTTATTAAATATGACAGTGATAAGTTATATTTGCTTAATTAGTGAAAAGAAATACCTTTTGATCCAGCAGAAATCCAGTAAGCTCATAACTTCCTGTGTACTTTACCTTTGCTGCACTGAAATCTCAACCACTGTTATTAGCCCTTCCCAGTAGTGATGTCGCGAACCTAAAATTCGCGGTTCGCGAACGGCGAACGCGAACATCGGCAAATGTTCGCGAACCGGGCGAACCGCCATAGACTTCAATAGGCAGGCGAATTTTAAAACACACAGGGACTCTTTCTGGCCACAATAGTGATGGAAAAGTTGTTTCAAGGGGACTAACACCTGGACTGTGGCATGCCGGAGAGGGATCACGCACAAAAAAGTTCTTAAAAATTATAATTTTTTGATAGAGAGCCAATTATTGGAAAAATTAAAAAAAAATAAAAATAAAAAATTTCTTTGGATTTAGCATCTGGGGGGTCTAAAAAGTGTACCTGTGAAGTTTCAGCTCTGTAGCATGTCCAGAACCCCTAAAAAACAGCATTTTTCTTATATTTTCAGGAATATGGCTTCTCTGCGGCTGGCTTTTACTCTTGCAGGCATTTAGCGGGCATTTTTTTAGGCAGGCATGTCATTTTTTGTATTTAGTGTCTGGGGGGTCTAAAAAGTGTACCTGTCAATTTTCAGCTCTGTAGCATGTCCAGAACCCCTAAAAAACAGCATTTTTCTTATATTTTCAGGAATATGGCTTCTCTGCGGCTGGCTTTTTCTCTTGCAGGCATTTAGCGGGCATTTTTTTAGGCAGGCATGTCATTTTTTGTATTTAGTGTCTGGGGGGTCACAAAAGTGTACCTGTCAAGTTTCAGCTCTGTAGCATGTCCAGAACCCCTAAAAAACAGCATTATTCTTATATTTTCAGGAATACGGCTTCTCTGCGGCTGTCTTTTTCTCTTGCAGGCATTTATCGGGCATTTTTTTAGGCAGGCATGTCATTTTTTGTATTTAGCGTCTGGGGGGTCTAAAAAGTGTACCTGTCAAGTTTCAGCTCTGTAGCATGTCCAGAACCCCTAAAAAAAAGCATTTTTCTTATATTTTCAGGAATACGGCTTCTCTGCGGCTGGCTTTTTCTCTTGCAGGCATTTATCGGGCATTTTTTTAGGCAGGCATGTCATTTTTTGTATTTAGTGTCTGGGGGGTCTAAAAAGTGTACCTGTCAAGTTTCAGCTCTGTAGCATGTCCAGAACCCCTAAAAAACAGCATTTTTCTTATATTTTCAGGAATACGGCTTCTCTGCGGCTGTCTTTTTCTCTTGCAGGCATTTATCGGGCATTTTTTTAGGCAGGCATGTCATTTTTTGTATTTAGTGTCTGGGGGGTCTAAAAAGTGTACCTGTCAAGTTTCAGCTCTGTAGCATGCCCAGAACCCCTAAAAAACAGCATTTTTCTTATATTTTCAGGAATACGGCTTCTCTGCGGCTGTCTTTTTCTCTTGCAGGCATATATATCAGTGGTGGGTGGGCAGTGGCACAGTACACTCTCTGTGGACCTGGCAGCAGTCACTGGCACCCAGGCAACTGCAATTTAAAAAATATATATATATTTTTTTTACTTTGCAAGCTGCTGTGCCACTTTATATATCAGTGGTGGGTGGGCAGTGGCACAGTACACTCTCTGTGGACCTGACAGCAGTCACTGGCACCCAGGCAACTGCAATTTAAAAAATATATATATATTTTTTTACTTTGCAAGCTGCTGTGCCACTTTATATATCAGTGGTGGGTGGGCAGTGGCACAGTACACTCTCTGTGGACCTGACAGCAGTCACTGGCACCCAGGCAACTGCAATTTAAAAAAATATATATTTTTTTTACTTTGCAAGCTGCTGTGCCACCTTATATATCAGTGGTGGGTGGGCAGTGGCACAGTACACTCTCTGTGGACCTGACAGCAGTCACTGGCACCCAGGCAACTGCAATTTTAAAAAAATATATTTATTTTACTTTGCAAGCTGCTGTGCCACCTTATATATCAGTGGTGGGTGGGCAGTGGCACAGTACACTCTCTGTGGACCTGACAGCAGTCACTGGCACCCAGGCAACTGCAATTTAAAAAAATATATATATTTTTTTTACTTTGCAAGCTGCTGTGCCACCTTATATATCAGTGGTGGGTGGGCACACAGTGGCACTGCAGTGGGCACAGTACACTCTGTGGACCTGACAGTCACTGGCAGCCCAGGCAACTGCAATAATAAAAAATATATATTTTTTTCAATTTATTGCAACAAGATGCTGTGCCAACGTATATATATCAGTGGTGGGCAGTGCACTGCAGTGGGTACAGTGCACTCTGTGGACCTGACACAGCACTCACTGCAATTATGACAGAGGAAAAAAAAATATTTTTTAAAATGCCAGGTACTGTGCCTGTGCCACCCGAAATGAGTGTGGTGTGCACACAGTACAGTCTGTGGTAGGTCTGTGGCCTCTCACACACAGCGGGCAGGCAACTGCAGTGTACAATAGATATATATATATATATATATATATATATATATAAAGAAAAAAATCTATTACCTTACCAGCCCTTAAAAGGGCTTTTGGGGACACTATATATATATATATATATGTATATATATAAATAAAAAAATCCTCAATTACCAGCCCTTAAAAGGGCTTTTGGGGACACTAGATAGATATAGATATATATATATATATGAAGAAACAACTCAATTACCAGCCCTTAAAAGGGCTTTTGGGGACGCTAGGTATATATATATATATATATATATATATATATATATATATATAAAAAAAAAACCACAAATACCAGCCCTTAGAAGGGCTTTTTGGGGTGCTGATATTACAGCAGTAGTGGACCAAGAACACTGCAAGACCAGGAACACTGACTAACTGTCCCTAGCTTAACAGCAGCAGCAGCAGCAGCAGCTCTCCCTACTCTCACTACACACACTGCTTCAGAATGATCTAAGATGGATGCTGCCCTTGCTTATTTATAGGAGGTGGGAGGGTGTGGGAGGGAGGTACGCTGATTGGCTGGAAATGTGTCTGCTGACTGTAAAGTTCAGGGTCAAAGTTTGCCTCAATGATGTCTTATGGGGGGCGGACCGAACATCGCATATGTTCGCCGGCAGCGGCGAACGCGAACATGCTAAGTTCGCCGGGAACTGTTCGCCGGCGAACAGTTCTATACATCTCTACTTCCCAGTTCACATCTGTGAACTACAGATTATTCTCCCTGTTAAAGAGAAGAGGAGATGGGGGAGATGTTCTGAAGTTTAAATCAGGACTCTAGATACAGTGAATGGACACGTCGCCTTAGGGAAGGAATTGCGTCACTATCAGGATCACCAAGTGAAAGTAAAAGAAGGAAGCCTGAAAAAAAAAATACTAAAGCAGGCAACCAATCAAAGGGCTGGTAAACTGCAATATGAGGAATGATGAATTTGTGTGGTCCTGATTGATTTTCTGGTTCTAAGGCCAGATTCACACTTAACCATAATAGACTTTTTAATGCAAATCACCCTTTTTCCCAGCACACTACTTAGTACAAATGCCTTGCCTGCATTAAAATTCAGGTATGTTGTGGTATATTTCAGATGTGCATTTAAATGCTCTTCTAAGTGAATGGCTGCATAACACACCTCTGCATGTTACCACAACATGAACATGTGATTCAGCATAACACATATTGACAAAGTCATTTGCATTAGGCTGATCACATAAACTTACTTGCCTAAGATTTTTGTAAGGCGAGATTCATATCTTTGCATTAAAGTGTCACTAAACCCAAATCATAAAAAACGATTAATAATTGCTGTATTGCATGCTGTTCATACTCACTCAGTCACTATGAATTCATTTTCTGTATTCTGCAAAAACCTGGTTGATCCT